>NC_079455.1:22809353-23079353 GCF_903798145.1 Danio aesculapii | reverse complement strand
AAGCAACATCACCCGGAGCTAGTCACATGTCCCTTTTATAACTGATGTAAGCTTGTCATGTCTTTTTATAACTGATGTAACAGAGTTGACCAGAATATAGGCCTGTCATGATATCTATTTTTTGTTGTACAATAAATTGCACCAAAATATATTGTGATAAAGGATTTTAAGACCATTTTATGCCCCTCATTATATAATTCCAGAATAACAATATATTTTAATCTTAGAAATATTACATTTATAGTCATTTTAACAATTTAATCATGTGAAAACGTTTATACTAATCAAATAAACAATAACTATAAATAATAAAAATTAACAAAAAGCACAAGTTAAAGAGAACTAGAAGTAACAGATCTCGCATGAAAATATACTATAGTAAATTATAGTAAATAATAGAATGTTTTTTTAACCATACTGACACTGACACCTCCAATAGAGATAGAAAGGTTGCGCTTTCAGCTAAAATATTGCTCATATATGTTTTGGCCTTTTTTTTTTTATGTATGGGCGATATATGTTGCATCACCAAAAATTATAGAGGTCATTGCCATGTGTTGTGCGAAGTTGATATATTGATTATCGTGACAGGCCTATACCAGAATGTTGGGACAGACACAAAATGTATTTTTATAACTGAAAATCACAAATAATCCAGAAAATAGATGTTTCATGCAAATGTTTAATTAACTTACACACATTAAAAAGATTAAAAGATTCCATTCATTAATTTTCCTTCAGCTTAGCCCCTTATTTATCAGGAGTCTCCACAGTGGAATGAACCACCAACTATTCCGGCATATGTTTTGCGCAGCGGATGTCCTTCCAGCCTCAACCAATTAACGGGAAATACCCATACACTCTTTTTCACACAAACTCCGACACTATGGCCAATTAGTTTATCCAATTCACTTATATTGCATGTCTTTGGAGCGTGGGGGAAACCGGAGCACCTAGAGGAAACACCCGTGAACATGGGGAGAACATGCAAACTCCACACAGAAATGCCAACTGGCCCAGTCAGGACTCGGACCAATGACCTTCTTACTGTGAGGCAACAGAGCTAACCACTGAGCCACCGAGCCACCAAAAAGACTTAATTATTTTATGATAATTGAATGTGGAGACAATGACAATCTTATTTTTAGAGATAACTTGATATAATTTGTGTTATTTTTCAAAAATGTTTCATTAACTTTTGTTTTATCTTGGAAATGCAAACTGTATGCACAATTTTAGAAATCCCCCATTTGTAAATTATAATAATAATGATCACACAAACATGGATTTTATATCTCACCTTATTGGTAACATTTTTGCTAAAAGTAGTCTTGATATTTTCCATTTATTTTGGTGAAATAATTACATATGTGGCAAAAAAAAAAAAAATCTGTACAAAAATATTGTTTAATCTATATTAATGATGTATATTCATACCTGAGCACACCATACTTCTGTGTACATTCTTCTTTCTTTACTATTTAAAGGATATTGAAACGTTACAGATTCTAATATAAAGCATGCATCCTTGTGGCTTAAAAAACCCTGAGGATTTTATTTTAGATAAATAAAACAGCACACCTCAAATTAACCTACCGAACAACTGAAATACCACCACTTCATAGGACCACTTCGTGCTTAACCAGTAATGGTCAGCAGTATTAGAACTCAGTTTATAGCATATTTCAGCTTGAATACTAGTACTAGGTGATGCTAACCAGAGCTGAGCACTACAGCAGTATGATGCCTTAAGCAAGCTATCATACTTAATATGATGTGCCAGTAAGCTGTGAGAGCCCTCTTTTTGAATAATAGCATCAGGCAGGGTTATCAGCTTTCACCAGTAGACCTACCATTACATGCACTGACATTGCTCTACAACACTTGAGTCTGATATGTCTCTTTCAGCTAGGTTTAGTGGCTTTCTTAAGATGAAATGCTGGATTTGTGCACGCTCAATCAAATCACACGTTCAGAGGATGACAGCCAGACAAGACAAGATCAGTGTTACTTATACAATTTGAAAAAAAAAAAAAAAGTCACATCTTTTTTTACCGAAGTGTTGTTCTTCCTTTCAGGAAGTCTAGTATGATTGGTTTATTTTTCATATGTGGATATCTGTAGTCACTATGTGCAGTCTTGCAAAATTCAAGGACATTAAAGCATAATAACAATGATTAAAACATGATACAAGTGGAGAATTGAAATATTAAAAGCAAGACAATACCATCAGTTGATGGAAAAGCTTTGCACGAAGTGAGTATTTTTGGGTCGCTTGAAGTTTTGTGTGGTTGAAACATGACTGCTTTAGTGGAATATGCTTTTTTAATATCAGTTGTTGGAGCTACAGCATAAATGTGGGGATGAAAATGAATGAACTGGAATATCTTGTGCATGAACAAATAAATAAGCAATATGGGGGAACTGAAACATCACAAAACAGACAGTTATGATGACATAAGTCATTTGTCATTATTGGAGTTTTATTGGACTGAGTGTTGTTTTTATTAACTAAAATATAAAAAAAAGATTAATTTTTGGCCTGAAATAAAGATTACACAAAACAATTTAAGTCTGAAATGAGAATTAGAAAAACGGTGTTCAATACTTTTAAATTTAAGTTATTTAATTTTTAATTAATAAAATAACCTTTATTTAAAATAATTTACCTATTTTTTTACTGAAAATTATTTAAATTAAATCTATGTGAACTAATGCTAAAATTTAATAATGCAATATTTGTAAAAAGCTCAATGAACAAATGAATCTACATTACATAAATAATATTAGCATAAAGGCTTGTTCACTCCAAGGGTGATACAGTATATCAACATATCAATGCACAACAATGCTCTGTTTATTAAAAGGGCATGCTACAGTACTACATATGCCACTTAAAGAGCCCCTATTATGCATTTAAAAAAAGGTCATGTTTTGGTTTTGGGGTGTCTCCAACAATGGTCTGTTTTTTGGCCTTGAATATCACTTTCCTTGTCTTACAATATGCATTTATTTTCACGGAATTATCCTAACAACTCCCATATGATTCGTTTAACGATTAATTTGTTCCTAAACCTCTCCTTAGTGCGATGCTAATCTGCGCTGATTGGTCCGATGACCTAGTCTGTTGTGATTGGTTGACAGCGTTCAACGTGAGACAGAGAGAAATGCCCAGAATGACTTAACAAGTAGTCAGAGTGCAGAGTGTATGTGTGAGCCCAATGCAGGAGTGCATTAAAGCAATGCAGTTAAACACCAGCATATTGCTATTTTCTTAACCATAAGTAAAAACAGTGACACATATTTAGTATTAATGCACAGACAGTGGCAAAAGCTGAACTATTTTGAAACTTGACCGCCGCACGTTTGTAGTTACAGCTGATGGTGGCCATAGCAACAACAATTGGCAGTAGATCGCGAGCTCACAAACGCATTTAAATCCATAAAGTGACACGCGTCACGTCATGAGAATACAAAAAGTTAACCAGATACACTACAAGCAGTTACAAGTAACAAAACACAATTAAATACATAATTTGTGAGAACAAAAGGAAGCAACCATTTTAAATCGCACTTACTTACACTTGTGAAATGGAGGAAGAAACTGATCCATGAACTGTGTTTGTAAAGTTCCTGTCAATCTCTGACAAGTCCCATACATCAATAGTCTTTTCTGATGCTTCCTTTAACAAATGGCCGACAAATCTCCCATTGTAAGTGTGTAGATCGCTGAAGCACTCATCAGATAAATTATTGGAACACAGCACAAGGCTGGGTCGATAATGCTGGGGTATTAGTGCAAAAATAAACTTCAACCGCTGACTCTTTACAGCCTCATCTTTGGGAAGGGAAAACAACACAAACTTTCCCTTCAGAGCACAGCGTCTTTGCGACATGATTCAACCGCGATCTGCTACAGTGTTTGTCTTACTCTTTTTCTTTCTACAGTGTTTGTGGGTGGGGCTTGGGGTTTTAATCTCCCTGAGTCTGCGTGCACAGCTAATGGGCGGGGCTTGAGTTCCATATCGAAGTCACACTGGAACTAAGGATTCGTTATCGTGGCGATTCATTCGAACCACTCTGAGTCGACCCTTTTATATATGGATCAATAATTTTAAACATGGTTCACTTTCAGATTTAAGCCTTAGCTGGATATTTCACTTAGAGCTGTGTTACACACTGCATGAAAGGCCATTTTCAAAAAACCCATAATAGGGGCTCTTTAATGTCTGTGAATTCTGATTGGCTATTGACAAGATCTTTTTATAGCTCATCAACAGGTAAAGAAAAAAAATCACTCTGAAAGTTATTCAAACAATATAGCTCCTCTTTTCCCTTTTTTGTAGCTGTTAATGCTGTATGATTGATCTCCATATTATCAGAGAATTAGAACAAGTTGATAAAAATGAAGGCGAGGATGAGTACTGCTAATATGTTTAAATTGAGCAGGCTGTAAATTGTGTTTCAAAGTCTCTGCCAAATGTGTAAATGAATAGGGTAAAAAAATCTGAAATACCTTCCAAACAAAAAACCAAACATCATAAATAAACAAATCTGCAGTTTGATTGGTAACACGTATCATACATAACTTCATGTCGACAAACGTGTAACACAACACATTATTTTTACACCAACTAGAGAGCGCTTAATTGAAAAAAAAGCATGTTTAAGTCATAATGAGCTTTTTTTGTCATTTAGGGGGAAAAGTATGTTTGAAATACATGATCAGTGGTATACTCTTTTCTACTATTTGTATCTATTTCTACTATTAAGCAGCTCTTCAGAATTTATGTTTTACTCATGATATCTGAGCTCAACGAGCTGATGAAGTGAAACGAGTAAGAATTACAATCAAAGAAGGCTAAAATAAATATCTTCAAGCAATCTATGAAGCAAAAGAAGTTGTGGACCGGCATACCCTTTGCCATACTCTGATGTGCACGTCTCAGGAAAATCTAAGAGATATAACAAGTTTCGAGTCCCATGGAGGAGATAAGGAAGCATACTTTTGTTTTGTGTTCATTTCATCAACAAAGTTGCTGAACATTTGATGATTCTAGCATCTTTCTTTCCTTAATGAACGCGGGTTTGATACTGTATTTTTCACATCCATAAACTCCAAACACCAGCAAAGAAACTTGATACAGGGAAACACAGAAACCTCACTGCCTGCTAGCAGTGACTGTGTGATTCAGTAGTGTGATTGCAGAGCAACTTGGACAGCATGCAGCAAGCAGGAATTAATGCTCACAATACACTAGCTGTTTCCATCAAACTATTGTTATGCACATTTTGAAATATATAGCATCATGAAATGCTTAAAGCAAACCCCAAGATGCACATCAACTTTAAAAATGTGCATTAAAAAAACACAAGTTGAGTAGGATAAACAATTTATCTGATTAGAAAAAATGTGCATAAACTACGATGGAAACACATTTATCAAATAAATTCCAACATGCACATAAAAAAAGCAGTTTTGTTTTAACAGATCATGTGACATTGATGTAAAAAAAAAGCACAATGGGACGGCATTAACGGCCTAACCAATGGGCCGACCACATTGTAAAACAATTTAAAAATTCAATTTTGGTTGCTCTAAAATAGCCATCATCAAGTGTCCATCATAAAGCTTCAGTATTATTGCTTCCAGAAATGTCTTGAGCGGCTGAACTCCCAAAGATCTTAAAGATCTCATATTTTTCAGACATATTTCTCTATTTATTATTTCTTGTACATTAAATTACTTCAAACTACTAAAATGTCAATAAAAGTCACTTTGCTAAACTGTAGAGTTGAATTTTCAACATATAAGGTCAACAGAGCAGAGATAAAGCAGCAATAATGCAATTCACAACCATAAATAAATGGAAAACGCTTATAAATCACAAAATACAGAAACTGTTAATAAGTTTACAGTGTGGATGGAAACTGTTTTATAATGTAATATTCCAGTTTTTACATAAATCTAATTCACATCTTTGGATGGAAACATAGCTAATAGCATTGGCTATGTGCAGGGGATGCGCAAAGTAGAAATTTTTTTTATTTTGTTAGAATCATGCCAGTTTGTTCATCAAATAAAGTATATTAAAGCCTTAAAACATGCAGTCTAAAAGTTAAATCAGTTGAGTAATTGATTCAATGACAGATTTAAAAAGTGACCTGAAAAAAGGGTTACAGAATGAATCTGTGAACAAATCTTTTTGCTGAATGAATTCAAAGTCACTGAGATGAATCAAAATCCCCAAGCACCACCACAGAACATTCTCAATCCAGATTTATCTGATATCCATTACTGATGATTTCTTTTACCCCCACGGCCCTCATTTGCCGGGATGTTGGGTTGGTAGAGTTGAATCGTTTTAGTGATTAGTCCGTCAGCTTAATCACAGTTCATCATTACTCAAGCTCTGGGGAGCTGGCTTATGCCAATGCCGTGGTTTTAGTACAATGACCTGTTGCCAGAGTTCAGCCCTTCTACTACATTACCCACGGACTAGTGCATCGCATCGCCATCTAGAAAAGACTCCCTGCACTGGCATGGCAAATGGCCAGAGGATAACAGATGGTGAGAGCGTGTGCTCGGTGGCAGTGAAAGAGGGAGTGCTGATAGTAAAGGGTAGAAAGTGGGTCAGGATCAGCCACAGCAGGACCAGACAACAACGCTTAACACCAGACAAGCCACACACACACACTCACTCAAATATAATGCTCTTTAATAATTAGAACTGCAAATGGAGGACTGCATTCATATTTTACTTGGGTTTAAAATATGCAACTTCTCTTTTCTCTTTAGAACTTTTCTACACCGCATTTATATTACATTACGCTACATGTTTATAGCATGGAATAAGAAAGTAAAAAGCTAAAGTAATTGCAGATTCTCTGATCTCACAAACAAATATGACTTTTTTCCATTTTTGCTGAATTAGGGAGTTACTGAAGTGAATTCTTACAATCTAAACTGTACAAAAGTGTTTAAAAAAGTAAGAAGTAAAAATTAAGTAGACCTGCCTCTAAAGGTTCAAAAGTACCCTGGTGTACTTTTTTGAAATTTTAACAGATTTGTGTGTGTTGAGCCTCAGTTAAGACAATGTTAGCACTTGTCAGCTTTAATTGTGGCAAAAAACTGGATAATTTTGAGCTTTTGTCAGCAAATTTCATCTTCTGGGTATAAAATCATTTTGGGGCGGGACCAAAATTGGTTACATAGCGCGAATCTGCTAGTGGATTGATGAGGGGATCATTATTATTCATAGCTGAGTTTTCTTATCCTATGAGAAGAGGCTGCTGCTTAATTATTCATGAGATCACATGCTTTCCGAAGCCAAGACAGACCTGCCAAGCTGTGAGACCATGTCCGTGCACGGCACGCAGTATTTAACAACTCATGAAGGGTCGGTTATGTGTTTTTTTCCATGATTCACAGGGTTTGATGCATGTTTTTCCCCATGATGCTGTCAGGGCCGATACAGCAAAGCTATTGGTTTGCAGCAAGCATTTTGTCGGCAGAGCTGTATGAGAATTGGAGGATGTCGGACTGTCTTTTATCAGTTGAGTTTATTACCATTCAGACAGGTGTTGTAAGAGAAATCCAGCAGGCTGATTTGACAAGTAATTAAAGATGTATCTTTAATCTGCTCATTGACACACATCATGTTTCTGATTATTTGAATCATGTAAGAAATCAACCGAGATTTTTGTTAATGCTAATGAAGTTCACCAGCTGCTAAACTTCCTGCTGTTTTCTTAGCTGTGCATCTTTCAAGATCAAGTTGACATGAAATTTAACAAAGTTTCTGTGGTTGTTACTGTCAACAGCTCCGAAATTAGACTCAACTTTTACCTCAAGTGACATTAAAAACAAAATAAAATAAATAAAAAACAAAATAAGAGAAAGACTAAATGAGACAGCTTAATCCAAAACAATAAAAAATGAAATAACCTGATCATTAATCAAACAACATCTGCACAACCAATATTCAGTTAATTAATTAGTTAATTAATATTGTGTATTAATTCCCATGAGCTTGGACTGCTGTATCCATACATCTCTGCAATAACTCAAATAACTTATTAATAAAGTCATTTGGAATGGCAAAGAAAGCGTTCTTGCAGGACTCCCAGAGTTCTACAAGATTCTTTGGATTCATCTTCAATGCCTCCTCCATCTTACCCGAGACATGCTCAATAATGTTCATGTCTGGTGACTGGGCTGGCCAATCCTGGAGTATCTTAACCTTTTGCTCTCAGGAACTTTGATATGGAGGCTGAAGTATGAGAAGGAGTGCTATCCTGCTGAAGAATTTGCTCTCTCCTGTGGTTTGTAATGTAATGGGCAGCACAAATGTCTTGACACCCCAGGCTGTTGATGTTGCAATCCACTCTGTAGATCTCTCACACACCCCCATACTGAATGTAACCCCAAACCATGATTTTTCCTTCATCAAACTTGACTGATTTCTGTGAGAATCTTGGGTCCATGCGGGTTCCAATAGGTCTTCTGCAGTATTTGTGATGATTGAGATGCAGTTCAACAGATGATTCATCAGAAAAATCTACCTTGTGCCATTTTTCCAAATGATTAACAAGTCGTCAAGTTATCATTTGTTCCTCTTACAACTGGGATCGACGGCAAGACTTTTGTCATGTAGTGTAGTGCATTTGGTCTTATGTAAAATATAATATAATATAATCGGTAGGCCTAAGATAGAGATGGTTATAATATTTACTCTCTGGTGCTGATATGTACATCAACAGCGGAGTACAAACAGAACATGGAAAATATTGCTGCAAATCCCACAATACAGATAAATCCAACACGCTGCACATGTGACTGCTTGAGCTGTTGATTTATTCCCCGACACAATCGGATTGCTTTCTTCGCGAAAAAACAATCACAATTGACCAGATGTTTCTTATGGAAGAAATTCCAGAAAGGCCATGAGTTAAAAAGGCAGACTCTGCAGCCCTTCACTCTTACATCACCAGCTGACATTCAGATACTACATGCATTGGTGACTCTAGCTCAGTATAACAGCACGTTTAGCGCCAGAACGGATGCAATTATGGCAGTTCATGCTCAACCAGACTCTTGTCTCGCATGAATTAGGATTATATTTCAATTCTAAAAGCTAAAAGCTGTAAAGATAAAGAGAATTATACAGTTTTGAAATACTTTTGAACTTTTAAGAGCAACCCTTTGACATATTTGACGCTTCATTATGCTCTTTTCCGAAGGATTACTGTAAAGACACGCTGATATTTTACTGATATGGAACTTGTCATCGGTATATGATGTCATCTGGAATATTCTACAGCATACAACAGTGTTTGTGTGATTTTTAATTAATATTGTGTTGAAAGCAGAGATGAAAAGGATTCTGAATTAAGAGTATCAAGTGCACAAATAACTGGTATTCATCAGAAAAACAACAATACTGATAAATATAAAGACTAAACTAAAGGTGCCCAAACTAGAGTTGGCCCATGGTAACCTTTGATTTAGCCCGCCATCCCATCAGAGAAGAAAGGGAGATTGATGGGGATGGGTTAGAGACTGACACTTCTAGTTTAATGTTACCTTTTGTTTGTTTTATTGATATGCTGCAAAAAGTGAACTAAAATCAAATGTTCCAATTAAATGTTGTTAAGGAATCAGTATGTACATTTTTTTCATGTACATACTGTCAGTGGACGGATAGAGGACAATGCAATGCAAATGTGATTGTTTATGGTTTTATTGTAATATATTATTATTTTAAAAATGATACTGCATTTGTTAATAAACATAGTAATTTTTTCAGTTTTTTTAATATTCTAAAATAACTTTTATATAATAATAATAATAATAATAATAATAATAATAATAATAATAATAATAATAATAATAATGTAATATAATTTACCTTCTGCCCATGGCTCTCAAAGATATTTGGTATTTGGCCCTTCATACGAAAAAGTCTGGGCACCCCTGGTCGAAACAAATAGTCATATCAAGGGGTTTCCATCTTTTAGATGCAACAGAGTGCCAAATATGGCACCTGTCCTAAAATGCAAAAAGCAATGTATATTTTCTTTTATAAAAAACTTTTTTTTTGGAAAAAAAAAATTAATGTAATATGAGAAATATTTAAAATTTGGAAAATAATATCTTTCTGTTGAGTTACATTTTTTCACATTAGTACTGTACCCCATTTATTCATTTATTTTTATTACAAATTTTTGTATTTTTTGTAAATTTTCAATTACTGGCTTTCCTATGTATTCATTTTCATAAATTTTAGATATTTAATTAATTTCAATCTCACTTAATCATATTCTAAACTTATACAATTAATAGTTATTACATAATCCATTTTTGCTAATGTGTTTATTTACTATTCTTAAGAACATTCTGTTAATTTAAATAAAGTATTTTTTACTTATGTATACATTTTATCATTTTAATTAATTTTAGTATTAATTATATCATTTTTACTATGATTATTTTAATGATTTTCTCCAAATATTATCATAGCCCCCATAGTACTTCCTTTCAGGGTCCGGGGAACCAGGTACTAACAAAGAAGTAAAGGGGCTCTATTACTATTTTTACCAATAAAAAACGATCTTTAATGGTTTTTATGAACTCTTAATGTTGATTTTTAAATTATTACTATAATAATAACACTTGAACAATATTATTATTAAAATAATAATTATTACTATCACTACCCTCCTACTAACAATAAACAATATTTCATGCTTTAAATCCTTAAATATATTTCCTAAGACTCTGTATTGGACTTTCAGAAGCAATGTTGGGGAATACCAGCGATGGACAATGTAATGAGAAATAAAACAGCCAAACATTAAGATGACAGAGTCATGCATGTGATGAGACAGATACTCTCTTACCTCTTATCAAAACGACGCACATCAGTCGTAGAAGCAAATTTATAAACATCATGGTCTTGCTGAAGATGCAGTGATTTTAACAGAAGTGATGCGATGTGAGATTAACAGAGAACGCAATCCATGAGAGAACAATAGCCCAGGATTCCCATTCGCAGAGCTGTGAGAGGAAAGCGGAACGTGATCGGATGTCCACTTGTTAATCTGAAGTTTGGACGGACACCGCGCGCTGGACCGAACCCTTCAACACTAGTCCGCGAAGCAGTTACGCGCATCGAGACGCGCTTTGATGTGCGCGCGTGGGCAGCGGATCGAACCGAAATCAGCTTAAAGCCCTGAGATTAAAGAAGAATGAACAACATAAACCTGAGGTCTCTGTCCACTTGCTCTCCAGACTAAAGAGGGCGAACGGATTTTGTGCGCTCAGTTGCTGCTCTGAGGTCCTGGAGCGGTTTTCCTCATCCGTGCGCTTCTGATTAAAGTCTCTGAAAGCATCGTTTGTTCAGCGAAAACTCGTATAACTTTACCAAACAGAAAAGTATAGTCCTGGAATCTAGAGTAACGTCTAGAAGTGTCTAGAAAACGTCTGTTGATCAGCAAGTAATTCAAAGTTGCGCTCGACTCGTCTGATTCGTCCGGTGATTAAGGACAATACGATTAATGGATCACAGCCCCAGGCGGAGTTCGGCTGCACAGAGACACAGCGTAAACAGAAGTGCGGTCTTGACTATAGTTCATCACGTCTCAACAGTATTGTCTATTGCTGATAAGCTTTTTAGCGTGATTGTTACTTACAAAGTCTGACTGGGTTTTAGATTATACATTTAAAGGACTCCAAACTGGCGCGTACCAAACGTAAACAGTCCAACACCTCCCTCTGGTGTTTATTAATAGACATGCATTTCAGAACTACACTGCAGTGTACAATGTTCGTCCGATAATAATTCTGTGCTATTATAATGAATATTGTGAAATATATTAACCTGGGATAAAGCAAACTAGAAGATCCCATAAAGATGTAAAAACGAAGTGAAGTCATTTAAAATGCTTCATATATTTAACAGAAACTAAAAGAAGAGTTTAGATGCAAAAACCTCTAAACACCATCTGAAATTTTCTTCTAAAATGAGAATTTATCAGGCTCCTATGTGTAGGTTCAGTAATTTCAAATTTATGGCAAAAATAAGTTATTTTCAAGACCTTTAGAGTCAAATAACTCAACATAAACAAAGGAGGCTGAGAATTTTTTTTTAAATTTTAGACGGCACTTAGAGGTTTTTGCATCTGAACTCTTCAAATTTTTGAATGAGGTCTACACTGTAAACAATGCTGGGTTCCACACAATTCTTTCATGTTGTCCCAACACAAATCTATTACATTAACTTACTTGTTTTATGTTCAATCCACTTAAATTTCTAAAAACAATTAAGTTGTCCCAAAAAGATCTCAAGAATTGTGTTGTTTCAGTTCATTTTAAATATGTAGTTTTTTTTAATGTTCATTCATTCATTTCTTTTCAGCTTAGTCCCTTTATTAATCAGAGGTTGCCACAGCAGAATGAACCGCCAACTTATCCACCATATGTTTGAAGCAGCGGATGCCTTTCCAGCTACAACCCATCACTAGGAAACGCACATGCACACTCATACACTACGGACAATTTAGCTAACCCAATTCACCTATAGCGCATGCCGCTTGTCTTTGGACTTGTGGGGGAAACAGGAGCACCCGGCTTTTTTTAATGCATATTATTATGTTGTAATTGTAATTATAACTATAATGAACCCAGCTTACAGTAGAGTTAGATTCCTATTTATTATAAATTTCCTATTAAGGTACTTTATGTAAAATTATTGTGAAACAGCTCTGTTGTATTTTCCGTTACCGTGTGTCATTTCAGTAATTAAATGGGATTTTCATCTTAATTTGTAGGCAGTCCCAAGCAATAAATTAATGAGCAACGTTTGTATGGTTACCGCTGAATTAATGTCTTCATTTGATGTGAAGGGCAGGTTGTCATGGCTTATTTTGAAATCCTTTCAAATGTAAAACATCCTCCTCATACTCCACAAGCATTGTTATCAGCCGAGGCGGATTAACAATTCAAAATAAAGCAGTGGAATTAATTCTCAACTTCAGCAATGAGCTGTCACAGCTTTTCAAAAAGCACACCTTGTCACCTGAGGAAACATTGGAGATGTCACTCTCTGAAAGTAATCATTCATCCCCACGGAAGGAAGAGCAACAATAAACACTGTCATGTGTGATATTCGCCTGTCTAGAAACAGTGTTTGAGGTGCTTCAGTCTTCTTCTGATTGACTGAAATCTTTGCATTCCCGAATGTGTCTGCATATATCTTACAAAATGACAATAAAGGTCTTTTACATGCTAATTTGTCCTCCAATTAAAATGCATAAAGTAAAGTAAAAGTTCACTACAGCACACTCACAATGTTTACTTAATGTAATGCAAGGGGGCCAAGTGATTGACAGCTGTCAGGGATCAACAAATCTGAATGTGGCATTTAAACGATGCTCAGCTGATACTAAAAGATCCTCCAAACCATTGCACCTCAAGGCAGGATGAGCCATTGATAAAAACAAGCAGGATGGATCAAGGCTTTCATGTTGTTTATGACAAATTCTGCCATCTAAATGTAGCTGCAGATACTGAGATCTGTATCTTGGTAAGCCTGTGTGAACCGTAGCCTCAGTTTTCTGTCATATCTGACAGGAGTTGCAGCAGCGTGCTCATCTGCTTTGAGCTTTGATGTATTGAGCATTCAGAGACGCTCTTCTGAAGCCCTGGGTTGTAGCAAGTGATGATTTGAGTCACTGTCACCTTTCTATCTGAGCCAGTCTGGTCACTCTCCTCTGACCTCTAGCATTAAAAAGGCATTTCCACAAATAGGATATTTTCTTTTTTCAGACCACTCTCTGTAAACCATGGAGATGGCTAGGAGTGAAAATCCCAGTAGATCAGCAGTTTCTGAAATACTTAGGCCAGCCTGTCTGGCACCAACAACTATGCCACATTCAAAGTCTCTTAAAACAACTCTCTTCTGCATTCTGATGCTCAGTTTGGACTTCAGTGGATAGTTTTGACCAAGTTTACATGGATAAATGCACTGATGTCATGTGATTGGCTGACTATTAAAAAACAGTTTAAGAACATATGTACCTTCCCAGCAATGCTACCCAGATGTCTAATGGACATCTAAACATAGTGGTCTTATCTAAAACAAGGCTAAATTTGGGCTGTCAATGAAAACCTAATAAACGTCTAAGAATAGGCCAAAACTAGACTAGTCATCAAATAAACAGAAATGAACGACTACACATATAATGTCTGTCTAATCTGTCTACTTGACTACTAGTCTGGTTTTGGGCAATTCTTAGATGGTTATTAGATATTTACTGACAGCCCAAGCCTTGTTTTAAGTTGTCTACATTTAGATGTCTATTAGACGTCTATTAAACGCAAAATTGTTTGCTGAGAAATAAAGTGGCTATTGGGTTTATACAAATGTATGGTAACACTTAACAATAAACTTTTACAGCTAAACAGCACACTGTGGTTAGTTTACTTCTCTTTAAAAAAAAAGCGAGTAAATCCATTGCCTTAACATTATTAAGTAAATTACCTATGTATGTAATAGGCATGGGCCGGTATGAGATTCTGACGGTATGATAGCCTTGGTTAAAAATATCACAGTTTCACTGTATTGTAATTACTGCTCTAAAATAAGATCTTTTTTAATTGTCTGGGTTAAAAAAAACAACAAAAAATTTTCCCTCATTAAACATCATTATACTTTCTTTTAAGAAACATCCAAAATATTTTGGAACAGTAAATGTGCCATTAACAGTAAATGTGCACCATTAAAATACAGTCTTTTTATTTTGCTGTAAATCGAGATACAGTAAAACAAATAAGCGTGAAACATGACCACTCACAGAAAGGGATTTTTTTCTACTTGGAGAAAGAGAACACGAATGCAAGAAGCTGGCAGCTACAAGGGGTGTGCAAATGCTCTTATGTTTCTAAATATACTTTATATTTGGTTTAATTAATAAAAAATAAATACAGTAAGTAAATTAAACAAAATTTGTGTCTGTGCATCAATTAACGTTGTGCTAACCACAAAAGGCTAAAAATCTAAATGAAGTAGTTGTTAAAAAAAATAAATAAATAAAAATTAAATATATGGTAGGAACGGACGGTGGTTTTAAAACCTTAAATTTTCCAAACCGCGGTAAACCTTGAAACTGGTTATTGTCCCACGCCTAGTAAATAATTCGAAACAATTAAGGTAAGTGAACTTAACAGTTCTAAGATGCAACAGAATTACTCACAGTTCATTTTTAAAGTAAAATCAACTTGTCACTTTTAAGGCAGTGAATTTACTCGTTTTAAGCAATCACTTTTTACAGTGTAGTTCATGCATTTATTCTAGGGCTGGGCAATATGGCAAAAATACAATCTGGATTAATTCTTTTCCATATTGAACAATAACTATATACACTACCGCTCAAAAGTTTAGGGTCAGTTTTTTTTTCTTTTTAATTCTGTTCATCAAGGCGGCATTTATTAAATGTAAAAAAATTGTTAAACTGTTAAATAGCAATTAAATATTTATTTATTACTTATTGTTTGTAACTTCAAATGAAATTATTACTCCAGTCATTATTGCTTTTATTACTGTTACCATTAATAATAATAATAATAATAATAATAATAATAATAATAATAATAATAAATAATAATAATAATAAATAATAATAATAAATAATAATAATTAATATTAGAGTGATTTCTGAAGGATCATGTGACTGAAGTATTGAAGCTGAAAATTAATCAAATAAGGCATTTCACAAATCTGTACCAGACAATACACTTTATGTTAGAGACAACTGGAAAAATGGAAGGAAATCTGAATATCTACGATGAGGATTGGGGGAATATTTGTAAAACTCAAATGGAAAAGTACCAGCTCAGCCATGTGGAGAGAATTCTGTTGGAAGAATGTTCTAAGGTTTTTCATCACACCATCACAGAAAATACACAGAGCAAAGGGTACTAGCTGCTGGAGAATGTGTGGTGGAAATGTAGCTAATCACTGTCATGTTTTTTGAGATTGTCAGAAATTAACCCCATACTAGAAAGAGATTAATATACATTTAGACGCCATTTTTGAAGTAGAGATTACCTTCACTTGTGAATCTTTATATTTAGGTAATATAAATTTAGATGGATGGATTAATAAAGACAAGAAACTGTTATTTATTATTCTGGCAGCTAGTAAAAAACTAATTACAAAAAATTATTAAAATTAGAGTCACCTACAGTTGAAGAATGGATTGATACAGTGCACACTATATATGTCATGGAAAAACTTTTTCATTAAGAACACAGACTGAATACTTTTTTCTAATTTGGAGTAAATGGATTGAGTATATTTCACCAATATGCACAAATATTTCTTGAATTATAACTTTTAAATGTAATATTATGTGTCTCAATATGTATTCCTTCTTTTTTAAAGGAAATCTTTTAAAGGATTTGTAGCTTCCCATGTTTTACGGTTTATAGTTGTAGTTGCTAAAGGGAAGAAAATACAAAGCATACACAAGATCTGTAAGTCTCTTTCTGTACACTGTAAAAAATGCAGGTTTCCACACAATCGGTTTGTGTTGGGACAACATAAATGAACTAAGTTAACACTTAAATTTATGTGGATTGAACATAAAAAAATAAGTTGTCCCAAGGAAATTGCAAGAATTGTGTTGTTTCAGCTCATTTTAAATAAGTAGTTTGAACAAGTAAAAATAAAAAAAATTGAATAACTGGAATAAATGATTCAATTAAATATAAATTACGTTTGAACAGTTATTTTATTGTGCAATAACATTTCACAATTTTACAATTTGCACTGTATTTTTTGATTAAATAAATGCAGCCTTGGTGAGCAGGAGAAGCTTACTTTTAAACATTTAACAATCCTACTGACCCCAAACTTTTGACCGGTAGTGTATATTTCGATATCAGTTGTTACGGCTTCCAGATTTAAAAGACTATCCCAACAATTACTGAAGCCACAAATTAAAGGGTCCAATAAATAGCAGAATCTATTTTTGGCAGCTGGTCATTTTTGGTGGGGCGTAAATTCGGTGCATGTCTAATATCCACACTTCTAGAATCCCATTGTTGTATATTTTTGCTGTGTAATTGGCTCTTAGATCAATATAGAGTAAAAAAGTCCAGAGCTTATCATTGTTATTGACAAAGTTTATCATGATTCGATATCGTATCGTTTATTGGCCTAACCCTAATTTATTCATAAACTAACCAGGAGTAATCATTTATTCATTCTGACATTTTTTACAAAAATACTATTAATATTAGTTCATAAATAATGCTGTTAAGTGATGTTTGATGAGTTACGTAACAAGTACTGTACAAAGTAGATACACTACTGTACAAAAAATGGGTCGTGCATGTGATCTATAAATAAATGAATGCTTTTATTCATTCAAAAATGCCTTAAAGTGTAATAAAGACATTTGTAATGTTACAAAAGCGGACTCATTCAAGCAAATGTTTTTTCTACATTTCTAAGTATATAGGAACTCTATGGTGAATGTTGGCAAAATAGCATTTTCTAGTACTTTCAAAAGGGGGAGACAAACCGTTTTCCATCTCTCCAACAGACATCCTCTCTCCTTCCACTCTTCACAAGGCTAAAGCTTTATACACCACCGGAAAGGGTCTTCATGCCAGAGGAAAAGCATCACAGCCTGGGATTAAAACAGCACAACCATGAAGGTAAACATCTGATGTTGATAGATGATGTCATGCTTGCTCAGACAACAAAAGAATAATATCACATGACTTCATAATACGATTTGGCCTGTTACTGAGGATTACACAGAGATCAGCTTTTATAATATGAAAAATAAGGTACATCCTGTAAGAGTACTGCATGCCAAATGTTGCATGCTGTTTATTTAGCCTTAAAAGAAAAACTTTGGGTTCCTGAAGGCCATGGAAGCACTTTGTAATTCTATTGGGGTATTTTGTTTTTTGTGGGTAGGAGAATAGACATTTACTAGACAACACAGGTATATCTGGTGTGCTTCTATATATGTATTGGTCTGAAACACTGCATGAGCAAAGCACAGATGGGAGGGGTTGCTGCATTCTACTGCAGTGGTGAAGTGCTGTGTGGGACAGTTAGGTGGAGCTACAGCACTGTTGTTGTCTGCAGAGCACAGTCTCATGGATGGTCAACATGGAGAAGTCTAAACATTTTAAAATGCAGGTCTGTTTAACAGTCTGTTTATTTCTGGGTCAGATCATTCTGTATCTGAATTTAGATTTTGTAGATTGGATATTTATTGCAAAGCTGATAGTTTAAGGAGCACTGCTTTAAACAGGAAGGTTATAGACCTTCACATGATCTGGGATGCTCTCGAATTTTCTTTTGTCATTTTAACCCAACAGTACTATACTGAAGTAATATAATACGATTCAAATATAATAGAAATAAATCTGTTCATATGTTTTGACCATGTTCTGTCTTTTTCCACCTAGAGATTTGTGATGAACACATCTAACTCTATGTTTGGGTGGATTCTTGTCCTGGGAGGTAAGATGATGATTAATATGTTTTATATTGCTTATAAGAAACCATCTTAACATTTAACCATTTATGAAATCTTATTCTCTATACTGCCATATGTGACGATTTTTCCAACTCTAATGTAATTTTATCAGAAAGCATATAAAATATTATAGAATTAACATAACTCTTTATATACAGTGGGAAATTGAGTATTAAACACGTCATGTTTTTCCTGGGAATGATATTTCTAAAGGACCTGTTGACATGGAATTGAACCAGATTTTGGTAAAAACCCAAACAATACAAACAAGGATAAAACAAAACAAAAAAAAATCTGAAACATTTGTTATGTATAATATGTTTCCTCTAGGATTTTTTCCAGCTGCGGCTGCAGACTCTGTTGGGCCTTTAACACAGATCTACCAACTACCTATAGCGGTATTTCAATGACAAATTTCTAAGATAATATTTTTCTAATTCTATGAATAAAAACACAAATATATAGGTCAACGATGAGGTCCCATTTAGTTGTTAACATCAATTTCTTTAAAATAATTATATACGAAGAGAAAGCTTATTCTTTTAAAAAATAAAATGTCAAAATATGTGAGAAATAAGGTAATGTTGTCATTCAGTGTAACAGATACATATTTATGAAAAATTGAAACAACATATTAGTCTGAACTAATTAAAATATATAAATAAAATGAGAAAAATATATTTTGAATGCTTAAAAATGTCTCTAAAAGGGTTTACTGCATCACTGACTCTGGGTAAATCCTGCTGATAGTAAGTATAAAGATTTAGAATGGGAATTTTTAGCAGTTGTTGGGCTAAACACCTAAATAGGATTGGATGACTAAATAGTCTTTAAATATGTCATCAATTGATTTTTAGGAATAAAATTTGAATGATTTGTAAAATCCTTACTTTTTACTCAGAACAAAATGGAACTAAACAGAACACATTTTAATGTACAGGGGGAAAATACTTGTAAAGCTGTACACTATTGTTTCAATCTCTGCAAACTCATCTTTTCATCTTCGAACAAATTTTCTATTTAACATTCATTCATTCATTTTCTTTTCGGATTAGTCCCTTTATTAATCTGGGGTCGCCACAGCGGAATGAACCGCCAATTTATCCAGCATATGTTCTACTCAGTGGATGCCCTTCCATCTGCAACCCATCACTGGGAAACATCCATTCACACACATACACTACAGCCAATTTTGTTTTCCCAATTCACCTGTACCACATCTTTGGACTTGTGGGGGAAACCAGAGCACCCATAGGAAAACCACGCGAACACGTGGAGAACACGCAAACTCCACACAGAAATGTCAACTGCCCCAGCCGTGGCTCGAACCAGCGACCTTCTTGCTGTGAGCTGACAGCACTACCTACTTTTAGTTTTAGTTTAATTTTAATAAATATATTGCTTAATTTGAATACAAGTCAATAATTCACCTTTTGTGATCACCAAAAAAAAAGTCACACTGTTACTGATTTTTGTAAATTAAAAATGTATTTAACTGTAATGTGAATTGTATTTTACTGTAGGACAGTTATGCAGTATATTACTGTATTTTAAAGTTGAATTGTGAAAATTACTGTATATTTTAGAGTAAAGATATACATTCAATTCTGTAAATGCATGTACAACAAGACAAATGGTACTGTAAATGTAAATACAGTACAGTGTTTCCTCTAGGATTTTTACCAGCTGTGGTGGAAGGCCTTTTACACAGATCTTCCAAGTACCTGTGTTTTTTCAATGACAAATGTCATGAGCGCATTCAAGTCGAGAATGCATTCATGAAATAGGAGCATGCCAATCTCTTTGCTTGCACTGTGATTTCCTCTGATCGTTTAAGTAAAGAGTATGAAATAAATCCAACATTTATTTGATTTGCTAAGAATATTCATGACTGTCTCCAATAGACCTACAGAATGGCATTGATGCATCCTGAAGTAAAGTTAAATGGCCACAAACTCCAGCAAGATAAAGTTATTGTATGCAGAACCATAGACCTTTACCTATACATAAAGTATCATTATGGAAACTCTGTTCATCATGACTGAAAGCTACGCTGTGTTTGCTGGCCTCACGCATCATGCGGGCTGTCAGTCTGTCAGTATGTAACCTTTAAGGGTTAAACAAATAACGCACAGCACGATTACAGAAAAGTTCACTGTTATAATTCACTTACATTCTAATACGTTTTGGTTCGATTATAACCCGCTATAAATAATCAGCAACAACTGAAGGTTTTGAATGAGAAGCTGTAATGTAGCCAGACACATCAGCTATCTAAATAACAGGCTCCTTTATATCTCATCTTCAGTTCTGATGACCCCAGCACTGTGTCAGGATGACGAGAGCATCATGACAGTCTGTCAAGAGGAGGATAATGACCTCAGAGTGGACTGCCTTCTGGAGCCCAAACCCAGCTTCCACACAGACTTTGAGTTCTCCATGTCCAAAGGCCAAAAGGAGATCATCATAAACACCAACATCTCTGGAATCATGCCTGAACCCAGATTTCGGCACAACACCTTTGTGACAGAGCTTGAACCATACGGCTTTAGGCTCACCATTATGAGCTTCACCATCGCTGAAAATACAACGTTCATTTGTAAAGTAACCAAGGTCCAGAGGACTCTATTTGTCGAATTAGGTACAGCAGCTGACATCAATCCCTACAGCATTACTATATAAATCTTGAATTGATTTATTCTCTGTCTAACCCTGAATTTGTTTTTGCCTTCCAGGAAGTATCGAGCCCTGCTCTGCCATCAGTGTGTTTCTGCTGGGTTATCCTTGGCTCAGTCTTCTGCTCCCTGTGTGCATCATACAACTATGGGAAGCTTTTTAATACACAATCTGTTGCAGTGTTTACAGCAGAGTGTTTCTGTAGATTTCTCAGCATATTTGAGTACTTTTAGAACTGCTTTTCGATCTACGTGCTCTGCCTTTACTGTAAAGTAAGTACCAGTTGCTGCCTCTATGATGGTATTGATTACTTTACGCCTTTATCGTGTCTAGCCAAAGCACATGTACAGCGTGCATTAAGTTAAAGGGTTTTTTTAGGTTCTTGACTGAAACAAACAGTGTTGAGAAAGGCTAAAGTTGTCAAACATATGTATTGCTACTTAGAAAAGTTACCAAACAGCCTTTCTTGAGAATAATAATGCAATGACTGTGCCATCATAGCATTCAGTGAAAGTTTTTTAGTCATTATTCTGTATAAGCATTAATCAGTGTGTAAATAAATTCCATAATGTATTTGCACAGTTATGTTTTTTCCAGCACAATCTAAACGCTTATAAATGTTTTAGTTTGTTCTTCTATTACATTATTTAATGTGTGTGTGAAAACAAAAATACATTAGTTTGCAAAATAGTTTTGATCAGTAGTTTTGAAATGGTATCGATGCCATCTTCTGAATGCCATTAGTAAATGTATCTTTAATCATGTCTGTCACTGTTGTTTCTGCCCTTGCTTCCTTCATAGAATAAAATAAACCAACAAAATAAACTACAGAATTTGTTCTTTTTGCTCAGAAATCAGATAATGACTACAACATCTTTACTACCGATAAGTTAACAAGATTACAACACAGTTTGAGAAAGATAATTTTACTTTAATGTTGACATGCTCTGGTTTCCCTCACAGTCCAAACACACGAGGTGCAAGTAAATTGGGTAGGCTAAATTGTCCATAGTGTATGTGTGTGAATGAGTATGGATGTTTCCCAGTGATGGGTTGCAGCTGGAAGGGCATCCGCTGCGTAAAACATATGCTGGATAAGTTGGAGGTTCATTCCGCTGAGGCGACCCCAGATTAATAAAGGGACTAATCCGAAAAGAAAATGAATGAATGAATGTTGACATCTGTTCTAGTTGAACTAAATGAACTGTGGTTGGATATTTTATGCCAATTAGATAGCTGTTTCCTCAAAAAAGTGGGCACTCCATGTTCAAAAAAAAAAAAAAACTGCATGAAAGTCTAGACTAGGGCTTGTCCAAAATCACAAACTGTGAAAAACAACAACAACAACAACAACAACAAATATGGGACAAATAAAGAACAGTGGTTGTTTTACCATAAGGTCATGGTGAAGCAGCTGTCACTTACTGACAACATGCTGAATGTTATACATGCAGATTATTACATTAATACTAATGGGGCACTTGTGGCCTAATGGTTAGAGAATTGGACTGGTAGGCCTATTTTTTTTACAGTGTAAGGAAAATTACAACCATAATTTAGCTGAGCATCATGTAGTGAAGGGAAAAAGTAGGATTTAAAGTGGTTGCAAACTAAGCCCTTTTTCAAGTAGGCCTACATCCTAAGGGAATGTGATTTTAGACGCAGGTATTATGAGGCAACATAGTGGCTAGTATACAGACAGTGGAAGAACAAAATTGATTGACTAATCAATTCTTCGTTTCAACGTTACCTGTGAAGCACGTACTCAACGTCTATTTTCAAGCAGAAGTTGTCCTGTTCTGTTTCAGTTGCTCCCATGTTCAACGCTGTCTTATTTTCCCGCCCCTGTCGCATTTTGTTCTCTGCATCTTTATCGTTCACGTGGTTCACGCTTAAAGCTTCCGGCTGCCCATTTATGGAATTACTTAGAAGCGTGCATAAATGATTGACAGGCAGAGCTTCTCAAAAGCCCTCCAATTGGCTAGCCAAAGCACCTGGATTCAAAATTACATGAAAACAAAAGAGAGATGGAAGAAGCTGTTAACATAATCACATATGTCAAGAACTACATTAATAATGCATTTTACTCATATCTACAAATATATACAGATGGTTCAAAGAGTTTGGAATCAGGAAGGACAGGAGTAGCACTCTATATCCCAGAACTTGAAGTGAGGAAGGCTGGAAGGATATCAGATGGAACTTCTGTATACACAGCTAAGATGGTTGCAATTTTGATGGCATTAGAGTGGACATATGAAAGCAGACCTGCTAAAGCTCTAATATGTTCTGATTCAATGGCTGTCTTGATGAGTTTAAAATCAATGGAATCAAAAAGAAGTGACATCCATAACAGAAATCTTGATCAAATTTAATAGTCTAACACAGATGGGTACTAATGGGTCTAACGTGGGTACCAGCGCATGTTGGAATTCAGGGCAATGAGGAGGCGGATAAAATAGCTAAAGAATCTCTACAACAAAATGAACCAATTATACACATTTCACTAAGCAGAGCAGAAGGGAAAACCTTAATCTTAGAAGCTTGTAATAGGAAATGGCAGAAAGATTGGGAGTCCAATAACACAGGTAGACATTATTATAAGATCCAAAAAACAATAAAGAAAAGCAAAATATCACATAATCTTAGTCAAAGAGAACAAGTTATTTTAACACGTTTAAGAACAGGACATACACATTAAATAAAACATTATACTTAATGGGGAAACATGAGACAGGTTTATGTAACACATGTCTAACAGAGGAGACAGTGGAACATGTTTTAAAAAGGTGCAAAGCATATAAAAATGAAAGAAGAAATCTTCAAGAGGAATTGTGTAGTTTAGGATACAAGGATTTCACAATAAAAGGTTTATTAAAAGATGGTTTAGATTCAGGAAGACAAATAAAGGCTAAGATTAATTTAATATATTAAATAAATTAATAAATTAATATAAGATTATAAGATATTAATAAATTTAATATAACATTAATTAAAAATAGTGGATTATACAATAGAATTTAGGAAACCAGTTCAACCTCTTCACACTCCATCACAGTAGGTGGCGATATGCACCTCTAAAGTTGGTTCGCAACTCGCCATGAAACGAAGAAGAAGAAGAAGAAGACGAAGAAGCCAAAGCACCTGATTGCTATCCACGCCCACTTTTACTCGACTGACGTCTCAGTGTTTAATGTTCAGGTACTTGTAGGACAATATAGGTAAAATTCATTCATCGCTTAAAGTACGTTTAGAATGTCTAAAAATTACAACTTTATATAAGAAGAAGCCTGTTTGGTATAATATAATATACGTATAGCCACAATCTGTTATTAAAATGAAAGCGAAAGTGTTTTGCGTTACGTCAGCAAGGAAGTAAAAGTGGCGCTCTCTGTTTTATTTTAGGCGCAGTCACATCTAAGGTTGGTGGTGGATTTTATTTCATCTTAATTCAGTATAAATATGTCGCCCCTAAAGCATAGTATAAATGATATTGCTGGTTTTGTAAAACTGCATTTTTAAACGGAATAGTAGATTCGTGTTATATCAGCTCGTCGTCTTCCGAGATACTGAGCATTATTGTTTTTGCTGCCAAAAAACAGATGATCATAATAAACTGACATGGCAGAAATATTTATTTTCAATGATAGAAAACTGAGAACATGATTGTGCTTTAACAGTATCAGAATCATGCTGTTTCCTCTTCTCGTCTAACTGAAGGTTTAAGGTTATTTTAAGGTTTTATGCTCGACAGTTTTTAGTTTTAGTTTTTCAGTTTTTTTATTTTTATTCAGTAGTTATTTTATAAAACACTTAAGAACAAATAATTGTCTACTATTTTGCGAATGTCAAGTCTTTCTGGTCTGATGTAAATTCTCTAATTGTCCAAAAGGTTTGTGGTAATTTTTCTTTAAGCTATACATACATTATTTGGGGTTTTTACATTAAAGAAAAACATTATTTATTGGAAAGTTTATATATATATATATATATATATATATATATATATATATATATATATATATATATATATATATATATAAAAGAGTAAATATACTCAATGTAAACAAAATTTTGTATTTTTTTAAATGAGAATTGTAATTGTACTTGAAAACCATTCATCTCATAAAAAGAAAGCAGTTAAAACTTATAAAACACATGCTTTATTTAATATTCTGCATTTATTTGTTTTATTTTTTCATGTACCCTCTCTTATTTATTTATTTTTTTATTGTTTTTTTCTTTCTCATTGTCTTTCTTTTGCTTCACCATTGTTTTATTTCTTTAAAATTGTAAATTTTTTTGTTGCAAAAAGTAATATCTGTATTTTTGTACTGTACCTCTGTCTGTTTGTATTTCTATCTGTTGTAATTGGCTGTTGTTATTGCAAGAAAAATAGATAAGTAAATAATTCCCAACTTTATCATAAAGCAACTTTAATAGAACTCATGGACAACAGCTCCATGCGTTTTTGCTTTTAATTTGACTTTAAATCCAGTAATGTTTTGTGTTGTGTAGGAACTACAGTGTCTGAACGGAGCATCCAGAAGTTACTGGCTTCTTAAATTGCTGCGCAATTGCAAAAATGCCGTTGGAATTCAGTGGATGGGAGGCATATTGTGATAAATCAAAGCACCTTGAACCAGGTCAAGAACCCAAGAAGAATCATGGCTACATTATGTACCACGGGACACTCAAAAGCAACGCCCCAGCTATCATATCAACAGGATTTCGTCCCTCTTCTGGGGGAACTCTGGGCCCTGGAGTCTACTGTAGTAGAGACATCAACAAAGCAATGGGTTACCCAGCATGTGCTCCCAATGACAGAGTTGTGTTAAAGCTGCGAGTGAGAGTCGGTAAAGTGAAGAAGATTGACAGCCAAAGTCTTAACATGAAGACCTCATGGCATCAGAATGGGTATGATACGGCCTGGTTACCTGCCACTGGCTCTTTTGTGGCACTTGAGGAGGATTGTGTTTGGGACCCAAGCAGAATTACTGTGACTGGGATAGCCCATTGCACAGACGTCAGTACTAAGACTTCCCTGGAGAGTCTCATAAAGCAGAAAAGCCAATCGCAGGACCCGAATGGGAATGACGTGAAGCTGTGTAAGGGCTGTGGGATGCAAACACAGGATAAACACAAAATGGAGAAATGCTGGTCCTGTAAGGCATCCATTTGCCCGTTCATGAAAAAACACGGTTGCCAAAGGAAAGGAAAGTAACTGTTGCTCAGATTTCCAAACTAGTTAATTGATAGTTATATCTGTGATGTGATGCTGAGAAATTATTTTAGGATATTTTTATTTAAATCAGCAGTGCAGAAGTGTATGTCAAATAAATTGTTGTCAATAAATTTGGACATGATCTTTTAAAATGACTATTTTCTTGGTGTTTGCACATTAAATATTTTCTGTGGTGAACCTGTCTGTCAGAGGTTAGTGCGTGGATGTCAAAGAATTTTTTTAAACTAAATGAGAAGAAGACTGAGGCAATTGTCTTTGGACCATTAGCTGGCTCAAATGCTGGACAATCTATCCGATTACATTAAACCATCTGTAGGAAATCTAGGTTTCATCATTAATTCTGCCCATTTGACAACTTAGTAAATGCAGTAGTTAAATCTTGTTTTTTTAGTTGAGATTATTAGCCAAAGTGAAAGGCTTTTTTAACTCGTGCGGAATTCGAGAGATTAATTCATGCATTTATATCATCACGCTTGGACTACTGTAACTCAATTTATATAGGTATAGGCCAATCATATATAAATTGCCTACAAGTGGTCCAATATGCAGTCGTTAGGCTTCTTACTGGCACCCGTAAATCTGAACACATTACCCCCATTCTGTGCTCCCTAAAATGGTTGCCGATATGTTTTAGAATAAAATTAGAATAGAACAGAATAGAACATTTTACTTTTTAAGGTATTGATTGGTCAGGCACCACCTTATCTAATCGTATTAATTTAATCTAATCTATCTAATCTTATTACTGTTAAAATATCTGTCAGATATTTAAGGTCGTCGAAGCAGAAAAATTTTAAAGTACCCAGATCCAAACTAAAGAAAAAAGAGACCTGGATTTTTCTGTAGTAGGTCCTAAAATGTGGAATGGGGTACCTATGTCTATAAGATCAATTTCTAATGAGTCCTTGTTCAAAGGGAAACCCAAACTACATCTCTGAGAATAAAAAAAGAGAAAAGCTTTTAAATTGGGATGAAATTGATCTTATTGTGCCTGTCTTTGATTCTGCTGTATGCATTCAATGTTTTTGTGTGATGTTGGTTGTACTGTGTGCTGTTTTATATGTTGTTGTCTATTTTTGATCATTTATAACCCAAGGTACAGTTGAAATCAGAATTATTAAACGCCCTTTGATTTTTTTTTTCTTTTTTAAGTATTCCCCAAATGATGTTTAAAAGAGCAGGGACATTTTCACAGTATGTCTGATAATATTTTTTCTTCTGGGGAAAGTTTTATTTGTTTTATTTTGGCTAGAATAAAAGCAGTTTTTAATTTTTAAAAAACATTTTAATGTCAAAATTATTAGCCCCTTTAAGCTATATTTTTTTGATAGTCTACAGAACAAAACCATCGTTATACAATAACTTGCCTAATTACCCTTACTTGCCTAGTTAACCTAATTAACCTAGTTAAGCCTTTAAATGTCACTTTAAGCTGTAGAGAAGTGTCTTGAAAAACAAGTAGTAAAATATTATTTACTGTCATCATTGCTAAGATTAAATATTTAAAATATTTAATGTTATTAGAAATGAGTTATTAAAACTATTATGTTTAAAAATGTGTTGAAAAAATCTCTCCATAAACAGAAATTAGGGGAAAAAATAAACAGGAGGGCTAATAATTGAGGGCGATTTATAATTCTGACTTCAACTGTATGTAGAGCATAATGGTCAACAACTGTTGTTTTATTGCGCTTTATAAATAAAGCAAAAGTGAAAAGTAATGAATCTGTAATTTACAAATGTAGTGAAACTCTGCTAACTGTATCACTAAAAGAAAAGACATTACAGTGAATGTAATCCTTTGTTGTAATTTGTTCTCATTAACAATGTTAAAATAAAAATAACCGCTCTTTAATTGAATAAGATTGTAAGTTGTTTTATCGTTAGCGTAATTTAAAAAAAAAAATAGTTTAATCTTATGAATACATAAGAAACATAATAAATGCATAACAAAAAAGGCACTTCATATCTAATAAACTGCATGTATTTTTCTTTTCTAATCTGTTCATTGTTGAACTACTGTCATTTATTTTTCTTGTAATTCTTGTAATTTAAGGTCAGAAACATTCATTCATTCATTAATTTAGTCCCTTTATTAATCAGGGGTCTCCACAGCGCAATGAACCGTCAACTTATCCAGCATATGTTTTACACAGTAGATGCCCTTCAAGCCGCAACACTGTAAAACACGTATACACACTCTTTCACACACATACACTATGGACAATTTAGCCTACCCAATTTACCTGTACCTGGACTGTTGGGGAAATCGGAGCACCCGGAGGAAACCCACGCGAACACGGGGAGAACATGCAAAATTGGGTGAATTTTTATTAACACTTCTGGGAATAGTACAGTTCCTTAATTCCTACAAAATATGCTGTTTATATTTTCATTTTCTATTGTAATAATGAACAGTGTGAATTTGAGGGAATTTGAACATATTGTGTAACAGAAAAAACTGTTTTTGTGTTTTTTATATATTTTTAATATCTCCCTGCACATATCATGTTAAAAGCAAAGGTCCAAGAACTGATCTTTGTGGTACTCTGGAATAAATCTGTGACTGATATGAGACTCCTTCACTTACTGCTACCACTATCAGTCAGATAGGTGTGATTTAGACCATGACAATGCAATGTCCTAGTAATGCCAAAATAATTTTCAAGCCTATCCTGGAGAATGTTGTGGTAAGTATCAAATGCAGCACTGAGGTCCAATAATACTATTAGAGAAGGTCATTTGTACCCTTGATGAGGCTCATGGTTGTGCTTTGAAATTTAGTTCTTATTTCCTAGAACCATCCTTGTTAAAAACAAACAACAACAAAAAAAGATTATAACTATTTTCATATAACAGGACATATGCGAAATCTAGAATTCATTATATTAACAATGTGGTCTACTCCAGGAACATCATCTCTTTTAATAGATTGGAAGGTAAATGTATATGATGTATATGATCTAGCAGATGGTATGCTCTTGATTTGTAAGTCTTAACCTATTTAAACAGTTCTTCCTCCCCTAAAAAGGGCTGAAGTGTTTTCTTTAGGTAATACAGTACACTAATTTCCTGTACATGTCTTGCAAGTAAAGAAATTCATAAAGTCATTACTTTTGTGTTACTGAGAAATCCATACCAAATAAAAACCTAAGATGGCGTCCATTTTGATCTAATAACATTTAAAAGTAAGCAGATATTGCACAATTGATAACTATTTTCTTTCTATGCTAGATGTAATACCTTTTGTTTTCTTCCAACTGCGCATCTAAAGTCATTTATTCTTCATTCTTTTATTACAATGCTTAATATTGAGAAGCACATGAGAATTTGACATGCAACATTTTAAAAATATGTAATGAGAACAATTAATTCAGTTAAAGACTTTGTCAAAATCTTTTAGGTGAATCAACATTAAATATTCAAGTGATCTTGGCCGTATTTCATGAATGACTGTGATTCGTTCTGGATCCCAAACACAATCTTCTTCAAGACCACTTGGCACCATGCCACAGTTTGGAGGGCACCAGGCAGTGTCGTACCCATGATCATGCCAGGTTTTCTGCAGTGGATGACGTTGGCGGTCAATCCTCTTCACTCTCCCAACCAGTGTTGTGCAAGTTACTTCCAAACTGTAATACATTACAGATTACTTATTACTGTGATTTAAAAGTAATCCCTTACCTTACAATATTACTGTCTCAAAATTGTAATATGTTACATTACTCTTATATTACTTTTTAGTTACTTTCACCAAAATAACTACAGAATTAGAACTTAACATTCTAAAATGACTAAATGTACTGCAGAGCATTTTACATCCAGTAGAAAGCAATATGATGTAGCAGAATGACGGTGACCTATCCAGGCAATATAGTATATATTTGGCAACGTGAAGGCTCAAGACAATGCAAGAAAGGATAAGAGCCAGAATCACAAATGATCAAAGTCTGTTGAAAGTATGGTAAAGGTAAAGTGATTATCTGGCAATATCTGTGAATAGCTTGGCTATTTTCATATTAGACACGACAGGCCTATATGTAAACTCCAATGCCATGACGAGATGCATTTTTTTCTTAATCTTGCCATTATTCTATTCACTTTAAATTCAGGGTCACAACACAAAACTGTCATGCACAAAGTGAGCATGATGAACATAGCTTTCACAATATAATGCTCGTGCACCGATTTCCTCTGTGGACAAAACTGCTTGTGAGAATTTTCTCATGCTCTCTCAAATATGCACTGCTCACGCACAAAATTTCTTGTGCGCTCACAGTACACTACTCGCTCAGTGAGATTATATGCAGACTCACAATTTGTGTCTTGTGTTCCCTCTTCCTTTCATGCTTTTTGATATAATTTATATTTGTACACTATTTATTAACAATAACCAAAATACTAAAATAGACTTACATATAAAATTTTTAATCTAATCCACTATAACCTTTTTTGTTGTTTGTTATATGATGAAATATTTCCAATTTCAAACACTTAAAGACTCCGAGAAAAGAAGTTGAATGCAAAGAATACATTTTTAAAAAACATTTATTAAACATCCAAAAGGTGCACCATACTAATCAAATAAAACAACATTTAAACAAAAACATAATGAATGCAAGCAGAAATGTAACCGATAAAAATAGGGGAAAACTTGATGAGGTATTATAGCCTACTGAACTATTCACTCCTCAAATAAATCTCACTATCAATCCCATTTTATCATGGCAACAAAAATAAATTGAACACGTCTCTGTTGTCTTCCACATTGCTGATGAGATTGTGGAGGACATTTTCCCCGTCATGTACAGTGTTTTGAACAGTTCTACAGTAAAGTACTTCAATTAATCAGATGTGCTAATACTAGTTGCTATGGTAACACAAGCGTAATATAAACAAATTACCCAGTGCTGTATTTTTTTTTTTACAATATAGGGTATATTATACTACAATTCACCACACTTTACTGTAGTAAAACTACACTTTGTATTTCATTTTATCAGTTCACTATTCTTAATACTACAGTATGCTGAAGCATTCATGAACAAATTGTAAATAATACTAGCCTAAAACATAGGCAGTATATCTAACACTCAAAAACACAAGTATTTATTATAGAATTTATCATAACCTTTTAGTGTTTCGTGTATTGCTAATAAATACCGTAGCAATATATAAACCATGTCAACATTCTTGGGATAACCAATTGAACAGGAGGATCTCTGGAGAGCAAAAGCACGAAAAGAAGAGGAAACATGAGGCACAAAATGTGAGTCTGCGTCATCTGACGGAGCCAGAGCAGATCATTCGCACGTGAGCAGCCGTGTTTTGAGTGCATGCGACTGCGAAAAAAAAAATTGCGGTCGAGTTGTCCACGAACAGAGAATTACATGAATGCGCTCTTGTAAAACTGCGCTTACGACTGTTGTCAGTGAAATAACGCCATATGCACATACGTCCATCTCGCGAATGTACTGTCTCCTGCTGATCTATTTTGCCGCTCTTCCGCTGCACGTCAGGGCTTGACCTTACTGTGAACCGGGCTGAGCCAATAGCCTCGGACCTCGAGCTCATGCTGAAATCATTCCGCGTTCAAAGTAAAAAAGTTCCAATAGCCAGAGGGATATTATGACAACACGCTCATATATTCACTAACCACGAACAGAAAATAGAACTTACTTGCGGTATTTTTTATTTGGTAATGTCTTGCGGGCGAAAAGTTTGTTGTAACGCACGCGTTACTGAACATGTACCGAGTAAAATATTACTGAAAATTTATAAGTAATGCCTTACACTACTGCGTTACAGGAAAATGTAATACATTACTGTAATACATTACTTTTGTAACGCATTACTCCCAACACTGCTCCCAACATTGACTTTAACCATCAGAATCTCCCAGGTACGTTCAGAGGGTATCTGGAGGCCTTCTCTAGATCTCGGCTCAGGTAGACACCAGGTCCAAGCATGCCATCAGCGGATGGACGAAAACCCTCTGTTTTTATTTTTTCAGCAGCTTCTTTGGTTGTGCCGTGATACATTCTGTAGACACTGTTATTAGTTGGTTGTCTGTGACTCTCAAGACATGGTGGAGCAGTGGGACCCAAGTCATATTCAGCCCACATGTTTGCGCCTGAACAAATCAAATTTTGAAAAAACAGAAACTCAAAATCTGACTAGATCTTCAAAGATGGGCATAATGACAAATACACTTAAAATGGCATTAACATTTTTGGCTTCATAAATCTTAAGACAAAAGCACCAAACAAGCTCATGACTTACCTCTCTGATGTCTCCTCTAAATCTGATTTCTGCCTCCTGAAAGCAGGTATAAATGCACATCTGGGTGTGTCTATGATGAAAACTGTTCAGTTGAAATTCAGTTTCTCTTCACCTTGATAACCTAATACTTCTACCAATTGCAATAACATTTTATATCTAGAACGGTGATTATAAGACTGATTTAAAAACTATTTGGCAGAACCTTTGTCTTCTGGTTTTCTCCAGCATCCAAAAGCAACCACCTTTATAGTATACTATAAATCTCCATTAACGCCCAATATTGATAAGTTCGAGTTGAACAGATTATTATTTAATCTTTGTCAAACTAAAGCAAGCTGGCACTGCACTGGTCTCTGTTTAATTAAATGTAAATAAAACAATTCTGAATGATTACTGATAGAATCTGTCTAATTAAACATAATATACTAACCATCTGCTAAACATTATCTACTATAAGTTTCATTTTAAACTCATTTCCAGCGTAAGTTTTGTTTGAGCTGTAGAAGACAGTTGCTGGTTTCCTGTAAATGCCTCGCCTATTCGGAAAGTATTTGCATGCTTAAGATGCCTGAATAAACCAATGAACAATTAATAAAACACAATGGATTTAATCAGAGAGATAAGATCAGTTCATCTGTAAATATTTACTTTCATGTTAAATTAAATAAGAAAAAAATGAATGTGAACATCCCAGTTCCTAAGTTAGAAACACCCTCCAGAGCTGTAAGTGAAGTGTAGTTTATAGTTTTATGATCGTTTTTATGATTATTTCAAAAGTGTTTGACTGTGTGTATTTATATGTTTAACTAAGATCATATGTATTTAATTATTAAGGGATGTATTTATGTTGCTGAGAAGGTAAAAAGGAACAGCACTGAAAACAAATCATATTAACCATTGAGAAAACAACATATGTATCACCAGCTCGGTCCGCAATATGAATGTTGAATTCATGATTGTTTTTCTTTTTTTAAAACATCGGAAGGAGGGATTATCCACACACAAAAAAAGTTGGGAAATAAGCATGCATGGGAATCAGCTGATGTAAATTGAAAATGGTTTAAATAATAATGTGTTTTTTGAGAGACTCAAGTTGATGTTTATAGAAAATTAAAATTATAAAAATTGTAAAAAATAATATGTTGTTCTTCTTTTGAATATCAGCGTAAAGTTCATTGATTACAAATGTCCAAGCCATAATGAAATACTCATTTAGTTGTGATCTATTTATTTATTTTTACTGTCTTTTGTATAAAACGTGCACCTACCCAGCATCACAACTTACTGTACACAAGGAGTTCCTGGAATATCTGACAAATGGCACGCATTCATCAACAATTGTTTCATTCTTGGTTTCTGCTCTCAGTGAAATTGAACAAAATGTGCTATAAGTGTAAGTTTCTCATCAAATCAAGTTATTTATTTTATTCAAGACTGACAGAGTATAGTTGGGATAGGAAATAATTAGCTTCATAGTGGAATATTAAATAAAAAAAAATTGTATATTAGAAAATACCATTTCTGTCTTTCTATATCATGTTTAATTCAATGGCACTTCATAAATTTAAAGAAAATTTTTGAGTATTTACACCAGTTTATTTCAGACTTAAAATTCCTCTGGCAATGAAAAAAATCTACAAAATTAACTTTTTTGGAAAGGGGAGAGAAAAGAGGATCAATACAGAAACTGAATTATTTCTATTGTCCATCCATTTTGTTTTACAGTATAACTTAATGTATGATAAATGTGTTTCTAATTATTCTTTATTTGTCAATGAAAATAAATCCAAAAAAATTATTAACTCAAATACATTTGCATGTTTAATATATTTATTGTTTACATTCGTATTACAATAATTCGTATTACAATCATGATCATTTCATTTATATTCCACTTCAACAGCTGGTAAAATGTTTTCAAATTAACATTGTAGAATGTTGTTGTAAGGTTCACTTATAAAGGCCACCAGAGCCACAATGTGTTCCTGACATTTTTGGACGGATTTCATCAATGACCTGAATACGTTTTGGATCCCAAACACAATCTTCTTCAAGACCACTTGGCACCATGCCACATTTTGGAGGGCACCAGGCAGTGTCGTAACCCTCAGCATGCCAGGTTTTCTGCAGTAGATGACCTTGTTTGTTAATCTTTATCACTTTGCCAACATCGGCCCTCACTCTCAGCACCACTCTCTGGTCTTCAGGCAGATTCAGAGGGTATCTGGAGGCCTTCTGTAGATCTCGGCTGAGGTAGACGCCACGTCCAAGCATACCATCCTTAGACTGGCAAAACCCCTGTCTTTTAATTTGTTCTGCAGCTGCCCTGGTAGTGCCGTGATACATGATGTAGACTTTGCCATTTGCTGGTTGGCTGTGACTCTCAAGACATGGTGGAGCACCAGCACCCAAGTCATCTTCAGCCCACCTGAACATGTTTACACCTGAACAATTCACAAAAATTATTAATTTAATCAAACAGCCTATAGTCAGAAACAAAGACATGCAAAGTGTACATAATGACATAATATACATAAAATACATAATGACAAATACAGATATACTTATATTGGCATTAAAAAGTCAGTACTTTACAAAAATGTTGGGGTGTTTTATAAAAGACCAATTAGCAGCAAACACATTTTCAACAGGTAAAAATTGTGCCTTACCTCTGATGTCTTTTCTAAACCTGATTTCCTCTTCCTGATTGCAGGTATAAATACATATCCGTCAGGGTGTGTCTATCACGAAAGGATGAGTTTCAGTTTCTCTTCATTGAATTTGTTTCTCTTCATCTTGATAAACTTTTAAACATTGCACGAAACTTTACATGCAATTTCTGGTTTGTTGATTTTAATATAAAACTAAAAATGCAATATCCCAAAAACTTCAGTAAATTGATAAGTCTGAAATAATCAAGGTATGAAATGACCTAATACAAACAGTTATAAAATATTTTGGTGCAACACAAATTTGTATTGTTTGCGTGTTACAAAGTGTTAGAATCTGCCCATTAAACATTCTTCATCGATGTGAAAAAATATTAGAATAATGTAATATTTAAATACGTTCCCATGTAAGTTTTGTTTTTGCCGAAGAGGACTGTTTTCCTGTAAATGCCCCACCTATTCAAAAACGTTTGCATAAATCTTGGAAAAGCACACTAACATAATAGATCTGATGTCTTCAGACAGATGAGCTCAACACTTTAAATTATTGCTTTCATATGACATCAAACTAACAAAAACAAACCTTAAAAAGTTGTGGCAGACATGTAAACAAATGAAATGGGTAAGTGCGACAGTTAGAGGAAATAATCTTTTCATAGACATTCACTTTGAGATTTCCTTCATTGTCTTTTGCATTTTTGCTGTGGCACTCACTTTTAAATAAACTGTTTTTGTTCTTACTGCATTTGAGTCTACATTCCCCCTCTCTCCTTTAACACTTGACTTGACTCTGAAGAGAAAATTTGTCATACGTGTAAGTACCAAAAACATCGTGTTACATCAGGGTTAATGAAGGAAGTGAAGACTTAATCATAATGTGACTTTATTAATAAATCCAACGTTTAAAAAAAAGAATAATCCAACATGCGATAAACACAACGTATCATGCATACACAATATCAAGAGTAGAATGAACTGAGGGTTATATACAGTATATATGATGCAACAGAAAAAAAACTGTGAAAAAAAATCTGTAAAACAGTGAGTCTCAATGAGAACAACTGAAAACAAACAAATAAATAAGTGAATAAATATTCTTTACGTATAGTGAAAAGTGTAGTGATTCTTTCCCCAGGTAATTTACAGAATTACATCATAAACAAAAACACTTACTTCTTAAAACCTAAAAATGGAAATACGGAAACACAAATATTCATCAACTGTTTTTCTATAACTGTTTAGGTATTCTGGGAAACTTCACAGAATGTGTGAAGTGCAAAATGTATTGAATACTTTTTGAAGGAAAGATATATATTTATTAATCTGGGGTCGTCACAGCGGAATGAACCGCCAACTTATCGACTTATGTTTTATGAACCCAAAAGAGCACATGTCACTCCGCTACTCACCCGTTTGCACTGGCTGCCAGTTGCTGCTCGCATCAAATTCAAAGCTCTGATGTTTGCTTACAAAGCGACCTCTGGCTTTGCTTCTTGGTATCTGCTCTCACTTCTGCAGATTTATGTGCCCTATAGTTGTGTAAATTGCTTCCTTGTCCTCATTTGTAAGTCGCTTTGGATAAAAGCGTCTGCTAAATGACTAAATGTAAAATGCAGCGGATGCCCTTCCAGCCGCAAGCCATCACTGGGAAACATCCATACACACTCATTATGGTCAATTTTAGCTTACCCAATTCACCTGTACCACATCTCTTTGGACTTGTAGGGGAAACCGGAGCACCCAGAGGAAACCCATGCAAACACAAGGACAACGCCACACAGAAATGCCAATTGACCCAGCTGAGGCTCGAACCAGCGAACTTCTTGCTGTGAGGCGAATGTGCTACCCACTACGCTACCATGTCGCCCCATTTAGGTGTGATCTTCTTAATTATTTGTACTGTCTTTTGTATAAAACATGCATCACCATATACTGTATTCACACAAGGAGTTCCTGGAACACCTGACATACGGCAGGCATTCATCAACAATACTTTCATATTGGTTTCTGGTGTCAATGAAAATGAACAAACATACGTCTGAAATGATAATGAAAGAACAAATCAAGTTATTCCTTTTATTCAAGACTGACAGAGGACAGATAACTAAAATTTAATCACCAACTTGTTTTACAGTGGAATTTTTTAATTTAAATTTTTAACTTTCACTCTATTTTCAGTATTTACTGTACAACAATTATTTCAGTATTGAAATGAAATTATATGTTTGGAAATAAGGAAGAAAAAAGATGTCACTTATAAACCTGGTTACTTCATATTTTTAGCTTTCATTTTGAAACAGTTATGTGATTGTTTTGTTAGAGTTTTTCTGTAAATGCCACACCTATTTTTTTAAGATCTTTAAGCAGCACGGGTTAACTGACAGCTAACATAATAGATTTGATGTCCTCAAAGAGATACATACATATTACATATTCATGGTTCGTTTCGTGGCCAACTGGATATACATTAAAATATTACATGATAAAAAAAATTCATATTACACTAAAAAAGTTACTTGGACAAATATATAAAATATAAATAGATCAAATTCACACAAAAATGTATTCAAAGTAAAAATATGAGTTTTCATTTCTCCTCAAAGAGATAAGATCAACACATGTCTTTACGCTGTTGCTTTCATATTCTTTAAAAAGAAGAATGTTAATGCATGTTTCCAAATTCTCCTGACTAGCTATAATAACTTACTAAGGAGAATATAAATAAACAATATGTTATTAACAATATGTTATATAAGTCAATTGAATGTTAAATGACCTATAATAGTGTTAAACTGTTTAATTATACATTGAATATGTAATTGAATTATTTTCATATTAATATTAAGTGAACACAACAGTCAAGTATAAAATTTTGGTATTTTGTCAAACATTTCTTGTTGTTTTACAAAAGAGATGCCATTTTTAAAGCACCATCTTTGGATTTTGTCGTTGCATTTTAAAATTCTATCACTAAATAAGAGATTACGGGTCCAATTATATTTAAACAATTCTATTAATCTTTTTTTTAGGAGAAGTTCAGATAGTCATGCAGAATTGCAAGTCACTGCAGAACTTAACAAGAAAGGGAGGCTGTCCTCCTGCTTATATCTGTTCTCAAGTTTTCAAGTTTACATCACATAACTGCTTTACTTTTCCACCCATGACATGAAAATTGAAAAAATATTCTACTATATCACATCACTTATGGAGCCCTCATATTTATGGTCATACTTGACCTTAGAGGGCACAGACATGAGTCCTCAGGCCTCAGAGTTGTCTCACCCTAGTTTATACTTTGCATGAACCCCCATCACCCCATTATAAATATTATTATTTGGGCTTCAAACCATATCTTAATATCAAAGAGGCATGTAAACAATGTTTCATAAGCATATAAGAGTGATAAAAAAAATTAATATAAGATCCCTAAAATTATTTTCCACCACAAATTGTATTCAGAGAACTGGATCTTTGTGTTCATCTGCAAAGAAAAGAGGAGTAAAGGATTAAGTGACCAGTTTTTGAGTTCCAGTGGATTGCAATTTATTATAATTGTTTTAGGCCCAAATTATGTTTAACAGGGCAAGGAAATTTTCACAGTATGTCTGATAATTTTTTTTGCTTCTGGAGAAAGTCTTATTTGTTTTATTTCAGCTAGAATAAGTGAAGTTTATTTATAAACTAATTTCGAGAGAATCACATGCTTATGATTGCTTGCAGCTGGCCCCACATTATTCAATTTATGATTCACCAATCAGACGATTCCTAAGTCACTATAAATACCCTAAGTTCCATATGACAGCCATATTCATTTTAAAGAATCCCCCCTTCCACCCCTACTCCTCCTCCTTTCCTAGTTGGGTGGCATGGTGGCCCAGTGGTTAGCACTGTTGCCTCACAGCAAGAACGCCACTGGTTCTAGTCCTTACCAAGCCAGCCAACGTTTCTGTGCAGAGTTTACATGTTCTCCTCATGCTCACGTGGGTTTCCCTCGGGTTCTCCGGTTTCCTCAAACCGTCCAAAAACATGCAACTTAAGTTAATTGACTAGTCCAAATCGGGAACCTAGACATGCTCCTAGTAAGTAGTTACCTCATAAGAGCAATCACTATCTGTTCATTACAGCAGAGGGAGTTCTCGAGATCTACCTGAGCTCAAATTCCCCTCTTGCCTTGCAAATGGGAGGGAGCCCCGGGCTCGAGGATCTTATTAGCTCAGGGCTCTCTCCTGGGACAGCATGCCAAAAACAAGCTTTATAATCAATCATCAGCTAAGTGTAACTCTTGAATAGCAGTTTAAATTTTTTAAACACCATTTTAAGGTCGAAATGATTAGCCCCTTTAAGCTATATATTTTTTTCGACAGAACAAACCATCATTATACAATAACTTGCCTAATTACCCTAACCTGCCTAGTTAACCTATTTAACCTAGTTAAGCCTTTAAATGTCACTTTAAGCTGTATAGAAGTGTCTTGAAAAAGATCTAGTCAAATATTATTTACTGTCATCATGGCAAAGATAAAATAAATCAGTTATTAGAGATGAGTTATTAAAACGATTATGTTTAGAAATGTACAATAAACAGAGGGCATAAAAATTCAGGGGTGCTAATAATTCTGACTTCAACTTTATGTGATTTTACATTATTGTTGAAATGTAAAAAAAAATATTTCATCATGTTTTGTTTACAGGCTTGATAAATTTTTGGAAGTCATGGTTGTCTTACAAAACACTCAAAGAAAATAATTGTATATGGTTATATTTACCCTGAGACATTAAGAACATGCTGTTTGATCACAATAGAGACATGAAAACATTTAAAGCATGTTTAAAAAAATTACGTTTTAACAAATAAATCATTGTGCTGGCTTCATGAATCAAAGACGAAACTTTTTCACACAATAAACTAATAAAAGTGTTGTACAGTTCAAATTTATTTTTTCTGAAAACAGTCAAATAATAAAAAATTGTATATTTGTAATATTAGTAATATGCTCAGCATCTTCAGAGGATTGCACAAACATTTCCCTCCTCTTTCTTTTGCACTGGATAAATTATATTAATGACTGTGATTTGTTTTGGATCCCAAACACAGAATTCTTCAAGGCCACTTTCCACCATGCCACAGTTTGGAGGGCACCAGGCAGTGTTGTACCCATGATCATGCCAGCTTTTCTGCAGTGGATGACGTTGACGGTCAATCTTTATCACTCTTCCAACATTGACCTTCACTCTAACAATCACTCTCTGATCTTCAGGCAGATTCAGAGGGTATCTGGAGGCCTTCTCTAGATCTCGGCTGAGGTAGACGCCACGTCCAAGCATGCCTTTAGAGGACGGAAAAAAACCCTCCTCAGCTATTTGTTCTGCAGCATCCCAGAATGTGCCGTGATACATTTTGTAAAATTCATAATCTTCTGGGACTGAATAGCTCTCAAGACATGGTGGAGCACCCGTACCCAAGTCATCTTCATCCCACATGTTTGAACCTGGAACACAAATATTTTAGTATGTACAGTAAGTTACCAGCTTTAATAGCCTGGAACTATTTAACAGTACTGTATTTATATATTTATGTCGTTTTGTTAAGATACAATCAAAAAATATAGACAAATTACTTCTTCAAGCAAAACTCTGAGTTTAATGTCAACCCCATTCGCATCGAGCACTTGAACTGTTTCGGGGAGACTGTTCTGAAGCTTTCTGAAATTATGTGCTATGCAATATGCAGGCTTCTTTCAGCACCTCCCAGTTTTGCTTTAAATTTAGATTGTCATTTCTTTGTTCTGTCCAGGTGATCCCAAGTAGGTATCGATGCAGCCTGGAGACCTCCAAGTGGGAGGGACTTAAACCACAAGTAGGTTAGTTTTAGGTGGTGTAGGGGGAGCAGATGTTACGGGAGTTTTCCGAGAGAAATAACAAAACGAGATGGGTCTGAAATACGGGAGACTCCTGGGCTGTTTTTCAGACTCTTTGCAAGAGTTACTCTCAGAACAACTTTTCATGGAGACCTAGATTCTCTCCTCTGATCAGCAGAGTGCGCCCTCACCCGAATAATATAATAAAAATATTCTATATGTCACAAAATCTGTAAATCCGTCCCTGTCCCTCCAACTCTCTCATTCACATAAACAACTAAACCCAAAAATCCCAGCCTTAACCTGTATTTCTGGCTGTATTATAATAAAAAATGATAATTCATTAAATATGCAAATATATATATATATATATATATATATATATATATATATATATATATATATATATATATATATATATATATATGCCTAAAAATTGGTGCACAGTACTGTATAAAATATTAGAAAACTGTCTATGTATCTGGTAATGTTACTTTTAGTAAACACTATGGTCGAACTGGCTTCAACTGCCAAAATGTTGGGAAATCCCCGAATAAATTTACAAAAATACGTAAATATGAATGGCATAGTTAAAGTCTTTCATGGTCTCAAATGATTCGTCTGATATGCATGAGCAGTGTTAAGTGATTTGAATGGTTCAAATTCATTAGCCTTTATTGTTGATTAAGTTGTGCTTCGTCCCCAAAATCATGCATCGCAAATAGGCTAATCGATATCACATTTACATGGCCATTGTGAATTTGCAAAGATAAACAACATAGACTTTACAAGACTAATCAGTCACCATATTTAAAAGCTATTTTAAAACAAACAAAGTGTAACTTACCTCTGTTGTTGCTTATACTACTGAATGCAAACTTTTGAAAAAAAGACGAACAGCATCAGGGTCTTTGCACAACCGAGACAGAAAATATTACAAGAGCTAAAGAAGACTTTCGGTTTCATTTTGCTAAAGGGTAGTCTATACACGCTTATTAACTTGGGAAACAAATTTTTTCATAAATTTAGCAATAAGACTCATATATTTATACTTGCTGGAAGGGCATCCACTGCGTAAAACATGTGCTGGAGAAGGTGGTGGTTCATTCCGCTGTGGCGACCCCTGATTAATAAAGGGACTATGCCGAAAGGAAAATGAATGAATAAATGTTTCTTCAGAATTATTGAACCCCTTTTTAATTCTTTTTTCTTTTTGAAATATTTGCCAATTAATGTTTAACAGAGCAAGGAAATTTTCACAGTGCGTCTGATAATATTTTTTCTTCTGAAGAAAGTCTTATTTGTTTATTTCAGCTAGAATAAAAGCAATTTTTAATTTTTAATAGAACAAACCATCATTATACAATAACTTGCCTAATTACCATATCCTGCTGTATAGAAGTGTCTTGAAAAATATCTAGTCAAATATTATTTACTGTCATCATGGCAAAGATAAAATAAATCAGTTATTAGAAATTAGTTATTCAAACATTATGTTTAGAAATGTGTTGAAAAAAATCTCTCCATTAAACAGAAATTGGGAGAAAAAAATAAACAGGGGGACTACCAATTCAGGGGTGCTAATAATTCTGACTTCAACTGTACATCATATACATTATATTTAAATATTACATCCCTTACCTCCCCATCACAATAAAATAGTTGACAGGGTGGTAAATTTCATCCAAAAATAGCTGCAAATTTTCCATAAGGTCAGGTTCCTCACCTAGCATACAATAATTCATCTGAAATGTACTCTTCTTTGCTTTAAAAAAGATTTTTTATTTTTTTAAGAAAATATATTTAAATAAAAACTGTTAACTATATTTTGTGTGATGATGGGGTGGGGTGGCGATGTAGTGGCGCAGTAGGTAGTGCTGTCGTTTCATAGCAAGAAGGTCACTGGTTGGAGCCTCGGCTGGGTCAGTTGGTGTTTCTGTGTGGAGTTTGCATGTTCTCCCTGCGTTCGTGGGTTTCCTCCGGGTGCTCCGGTTTCCCCACAGTCCAAAGACATGTGGTACAGGTGAATTGGGTAGGCTAAATTGTCCGTAGTGTATGTGTGTGTGAATAAGTGTGTATGTGTTTCCCAGTGATGGATTGCAGCTGGAAGGGCATCAGCGTAAAACAAATGCTGGATAAGTTGGTGGTTCATTTCGCTGTGGCGACCCCAGATTAATAAAGGGACTAAGCTGAAAAGAAAATGAATGAATGAAGGGGTGGGGTTGGGTTTGAGGGACTAACAAAAAAAGAAATATAAAAGAAATTCAGTACTTTTCTACTTTTAGTTTTGGAGGGCCCATATGATGTCAATTATGTCACTTAATACAAAATGACATCATTTATAGATGAAACGAATTAGTGTGACGGGGTATCACAAGAAAGAATTACTTTGAATAAATAAGGGTTAATAAAAATAAAATAAAAAAAACATTAAAAGTTTGAAGAAAAAAAGTTCTTCAAATGATATTTTAGGTCCAAATGAAATGTTAATCAGCATGGACATGACATTTATGTACATGAAAAAAAAAGAATGTCACTCTTTTATAATAGTATTTTATAACATGTTTACAGGAATACTTCAATTAGTAATTTTATGTTTTGAAAATACACTTTATGACATTTATCTAGACTACAAAAAATGTGTCTCTTTTATAATTTATTTAAACATTAAAGCAAAAAAGTATATAATAACACAAAGGCGCAGGTTTGCTCTTGACATTGGTGGGGACCCATGACCCTCCATCCTCACTTTCGTGTCACCCACCTCACACACCTTACTCTTGCTTGGGAAAATTCCCCTGCGCAGTTTTGGCGCTGAATGCAGCTACAGCCTCTCACACGACAGCGGGGAAATGCTCAGCCATTCACAATGATCATGTGTTTTGGGGATGGTATCCAACTAGAGTATAGAATGTGATATAACCCCTTCTGCATGTCTAGGTTAATGCTGACAGGGTGATTGTTTTAAGTGAATTAAATTATTAGTGGGGACATTGCAGTAGTCTGTGGAAATTGGTGGGGGCACGTCACCTTCGTCCACGCAAAATCTACGCTCCTGTAATAACAGAATTTATAATGCAACCCAGCCTCCCCTCCTCCTGCATCACCCCAAGTGTGGTAAGAGATCACACATGTTAAATCATTTTCACCACACATTTGAGCATGTTTGAATTCTTAGTGATTATTACTTTAATAATAATTTTAAAAATGCTAGTATGAAGCTCAAATTCAATGTTTTAATACAAGCATATTCCACCGATATGACCTTCATACTCAATTATGCTTTTTTTTTAGTTTTTGTACATTAGATTTAAATGATTTTCTGATCACTGATCTGTCCAATTAAAAAAAAAAAATATATATATATATATATATATATATATATATATATATATATATATATATATATATATATATATATATATATATATATATGTTTTTAAACAGCTGTTTCATTAAACTGTAGCCTGATGGATTTAATGTTTAAACATATTAAAAAATAACTTTTTTGAAAAGTTTATTGATTGTACAGTTTTATTATTTTATATTCTATTGTATTAAAAACAGCCTGCATTGTAAATGTAATGTTTTCAATTCCGATATAATTTCTATTTATTGTCCCAATTGATTTGTTTTACATGTGGAAAAGTAATTGGTAGTTTATTTCACTGTAGCGAGGCTTGGTAAGAAGGTAGCAAGTCGAGTGAGCGAGTAGACTATGGGATATATATATATATATATATATATTACTATAAAAATATTTTTGTTTTTGTATTGTTTTTAAATCTTATTTTTAATATAAAGTGATTTAATTTACTTCATAGCCTAATTAGTATAATATCAGCTCAAGTGTTTTAGTTAATTGAACATTAACATAGACATTTCAAAATATATGAAGATTAAGCTGCTCAGTCTGCACAAGGGCCAAAACACCTACTTCACTGCAGTTTTGTTGCAAAGTCATCGGCTACTATATGTTTCCTGACTGATTTCAAACCCAGAGTATGGCAAACCAGCTCGAGGGGAAGAATCTAGCCAAGAATCGCCCAAATGTATTTTGGTAACTCCCAGGTCGTGACTGTAAAAGGATGTTTGACGTTTTTCCTGAGGAAATTCCTTCATTTTGATTACAATGGAAAATGCCAGAGTCTTACCTATTGCACATTATTAACCGAGCTAGTTATACCACTTAGAATTTTAACAAACAACATGGTAAAAAATTCAAAATGTGTAGTATTTTGATATTTGGTCACCAAAACCATTCTCAGAACCTAGGTCTATATGGATGCCAAAAAAATAACCAAATGGGAAACCATGTGGGAACATTCTGTGTTTTGCTGGGCAGAAATCCTCCAAACTACTAGTTTTACCTATTTGTTTAATATAGGTCAGTATCATATATATATATATATATATATATATATATATATATATATATATATATATATATATATATATATATATATATATATATATATATATATATATATATATATATATATAAACCTTTTCAGGTAACCAAGGTTTAATTTACCAGTTTAATTTACCAAGTTTATTTTGTACACAGATTTATCTATGCTTTCATTGTAGATGTTCTGATCCTGCGTGTTATGATATTACTAAAAAGAACAAAAAATAAATAAATCAAAAATCAAAAAATCACACCAACTTTTAGTTTTTCTCTAGGCTTTTTTCCCTTTACTTTCGTCAATTGGTGAAGTTTGTTCCTCGCCGCTGTCACCACTGGCTTGCAAGGTTTGGGACTTGTGGAGCTGCGCATCGATGATCTTCAGTGTTTGGACTTTCAGCAGTGAAAATTAAACCACACTGAACTGAACTAAACTCAGAAACTCTGAAAACTGGACTGACAGTTTTTAATTTACTATAATTTTCAATATTAAGCTGCTTTGACACACACTACATCGTAAAAGCACTATAGAAATGAAGATAAATTGAATTGAATTTGATTCAACATTTATTTACATGCCCATCTTTAGCATCAGAACAAGTAGTACATGTAACCATGACTCCACAGCACACCCGATGTAAAACAGACTGCAATCAAAGATAATAGCAGAGAATAATGATGATTTAATCTGGTCAAAAGATTCTGCAATCCTCTTTTGGTTCTGGATAAATTAAATCAATGACTGTGATTTGTCTCGGATCCCGAACACAATCTTCTTCAAGACCACTTTCTACCATGCCGCATTCAGGAGGGCACCAGGCAGTGTCATAACGTCGCTGCCAGGTTTTCTGCATTGGATGGCCTTGATGGTCGATCCTCTTCACTCTCCCAACATTGACCTTCACTCTGATAATCACTCTCTGGTCTTCAGGCAGATTTAGAGGGTATCTGGAGGCCTTCTCTAGATCTCGGCTGAGGTAGACGCCACGTCCAAGCATGCCTTTGGTAGATGGACGAAAACCCTCTCTAAGAATTCTTTCTGCAGCTGCCCTGGATGTGCCGTGATACATGATGTATTCCTTGCCATTCGCTGGTTGTCTGTAACTCTCAAGACATGGTGGAGCAGCGGGACCCAAGTCATCTTCAGCCCACATGTTTGCAGTTGAAACACAAATAATCTTAGCTGTAAATACAGTGAAAAAAAAACAATGTTATATTTATGAGGCGTTCATGAGTTGTTAAGAATGTGAATAAAAATGTGACCCTCCAAGTAAAGTCATGACATAATGATACATTAACAGGTCATGAGTTCATGTTGGTCAAGTTGGACTTTTAATTAATATTCTTACACATAGAGCGAGTTACATTTAGCTTAAGCCCATAACTGTCACCATCCCGCCACCCAGACACTTAAGTGAAAGTGAAGTGAAAGTGAAGTGAATTTACAAACGACAATATTGTAGTCTAAAAACAAACATATATCATTTGAAAGCTTAAAATTTCTAGTTTCCATATCTGGTGACTGATTGTTGATCGATTTTACTGAGCAACAGTTATTTATTATTGTGCGACAAGGATGCTCATCAGAGTTGTAAAGCATTACTTTGCTACAGCAATCCAGATGTAAACATTTTTAATGGTCAAATCAAATACCATTAAACTGCCCGTACACTTTATAATTTGATGTCTACTTTATAAACAATGTCTGAAATATTAAATAATATGGTTCATATTCCAAAACATACACAGAAATAGAGAGCGCTCTTATACATCGTCACAAATGGAAACATGTGCTGGTGATGTTTGGTACCGCACCAAAACAAAATCTTACTGAAAGCTAATTTTTTGAGATATCAACTTCAAATTTGAAATATAATTTATTTGAATATAATAATAATTGTATTATGTAGCTTTGATTTAATAATGAAGCTGTACTTAAAGGCACATAACTTTTTGACATTTTTTGCCGACAATTGTCTTCTTTAAAATGAGACCATGCTTAAATCTAAGCACCAAAGTATTGGAGATTGCTTTTAAGACAATCATTTAAGTTGAACACATCATTTTCACATCTATGTTCAAAAAGTGAGGACGACAGTTAAGGGGTTTTAAACAAAAGTGTTAATTAATACAGTTATTAACAAACATGTACCAAGTGTGACTCATATTTGAAGTTGTTTATTAATTAGCGCATGTATGCATATTAGTACATTGTTACTTATGACTGTTATTGTAAAGTGTTCCCAAATTTATACTCAGGTTAGATAAATTTTAATGTATGAAAGTCATTTGAAGTTTACTTCACGATACTCTGGTCCAAGTACATTTTACAGTTAGTTGTATACTTGAACATTGTAGCCTTGAATTAAGCCATGCTTTTATGTTTGAAAACATTTAAGTGATCAACACAGTCAATTTCGTGTTACTGTTAAGAACTTATCCAAACAACAGAGGTAGGGAGGTACATGAACAGAGACCTTATAGTACATAATACACAATGACATTATAAATCCAAGTATAATACTTATATATATATATTATAAATTGTATTTCATTATAATTCCAAGTAAAATATTCTAGGTTCTTAGAAGTCCATTTCTATACATTATAATATAATACAGAATTTACATTTTAATCTTTATTCTTGCTTGAGCTAAATTAATGTATATAAATAAATAAATATCAGGGGTCACCACAGCTATAAAATCAAACACTATATATATTTTAATACAAACAAAGTGTGACTTACAGTATCACTGCCGTTGCTTCTGTCTCTGATTCCAGACCTTCTGAAAACAGTTTCATGAACACATTCTTACAGGGTGTGTCCAAAAAGGAAATAGGAAATATTACATGGGGCAGCGTGGTGGCACAGTAGGTAGCGCTGTCACCTCATAGCAAGAAGGTTAGTGGTTCGAGCCTCGGCTGGGTCAGTTGGCATTTCTGTATGGAGTTTGTATGTTCTCTCCGTGTTCGCATGGGTTTCCTCTGGGTGCTCCGGTTTCTCCCACAGTCCAAACACATGCGCTATAGGTAAATTGGGTTAGCTAAATTGTCTGAAGTGTATGTGTGTGAATGAGAGTGTATTGGATATGCAAAAAGGGCTGTGTGGTCCTCAGAGTACAGTATATTAATAAGTCTAAAATAAACAGGAATAATTTGCTTCTATGTTATTTATATGGCTTACAGACTGCGCTGTTAATTTTGAATGGACATGGATTTGTGCATTTCAATGCATTTGAGAGACAAAAGTCTTCAATAGTCAAAAGTCTAAAAATATTTAAGGACTTTAATAAGTGATAATAAATAAAATAATAACTAAAACATTTGTTGATTAATTTGCAGAGTTGATAAAAACACACACTATCAAAACACTGGGAAATATTCAGTATAAAGTTCTATGTTTGCATTTTTCTTCTCATAGGGAAACAATAACCCACATAGCAAAATTTCTCTGGCCCAGATCTAGCCTACACAGTCAGCTTTTGCTTGGCCCATATGCTGCAGGCTAATATGGTACATGATTGGACCAAGTCCAGCTTCCAGACAAGGGCCAAACATGGACCATATATCTTGGCCAAGTCTTAGCCAAGTTAATAACCCATAACTGGGCCTGAACTGGGCCATATTTGTTGGTGTGTCACGTCTTCAATGAATTTGATAAATCCATGAAGCATTTTGCTTTATGGCCATGCTTTTTTTTTTGCAGCTACCTGATTGCTAGAATTTTTTCTTTACTCAAAAATAATTTAAATGTATTTTAAATGTGGGTCAAGATAGGCCAAACTTACATGGCCCACATATACATTTTTAACATCTGGGCCAAATACTACATTTGACATCTGGCCCAGGTCTTATGTGCCGCCTTAAAGATGGAGCCACCTCTGTGAAACCTGGGCCATGTTTGGCCCACATGCTGTATGCCAGTGCCTGATGAATGCCTGCTGTGCCAGCTTTATGCCAAATCTGGGTCAGAATATGCACATGTTTAGAACAATAATGAGTTGATTACATTAAAAAAGGTTCGATCTTTACGGATCACCCTAAAATAAACTGGTATCTTATATCTGTACACTTTAATAAAATGTTGTATCCTCAGTTATACTTCTATAGGCTTTTTAGTTCAGATGTTATTTTATCCACTACACTGTATCTACTTAATCCATTACCAGAAAGTGTGTTTGTACGACACAGATTTGTTGTTCATGCTGACATTGTAAATGAATGCTTTCATCCATATTATAACTGAAAGACATCTGAAATATGTGTATAGAAAAACATAATCACCTTAATACTGATATTTATTAACATGTCAATCCTTAGAATCAGAACAAATACAAAGAATTATATTGGTATATTCTGTTCAGCACAAAAATTCTGCAACAACTTTCCTCCTCTTCGTTTTGTTCTGGATTAATAAAATCAATGACTGTGATTCGTTCTGGATCCCAAACGGGGATCGAGAGAGTCGCAGCAGATTGGATCGGAGCAAAGTGTGAACTACAGGGGAGCTAGGGGGAGCTCGGATCCCTAAATTAAGACATGGGCTCCCTTGAAAACATGATTTTTGAAATTTTGGTGTTATTTGGTGATATGAAAGTGTTATTTTGACATAAGGTTTTAGTATTGTGTAATGTGATCATGCAGGATTATTATGTGCAAAAGTATCATTTATTCATCCATGATGGCGTTTCTGTGTGGAGTTTGCATGTTCTCCCTGTGTTTGCGTGGGTTTCCTCTGGGTGCTCCGGTTTTTCCCACAATTCCAAAGACATGTGGTACAGGTAAATTGGATAAGCTAAAATTATCCGTAGTGTATGTGTGTGAATGAGTGTGTATGGATGTTTCCCAGTGTTGGGCAATCAGCTGCATAAAACATATGCTGAATAAGTTGGCGGTTCATTCCGATGTGGGATGATAGATCAATAAAGGGACTAAGCTGAAAAGAAAAGGAATGAATGAATGAAGTTTGACAAAGCAGATTTTTTTCAGGAAAAAAAAAAAACATTTTTAAGAGAAGAAAGAAATGTAATATAAACAAAGTGTGGCTTACCTCTGCTGCTCCTGCTACAACTGAATGTAAAACCTCTGAAAGCAGTTTTTCAGCTGTTCATTCAGGGTGTGCCCACAACGAAAAGAGGAAATATTACTAGCAAAAGCTTTCAGTTTTTTTGTAAAGGTTTATAATGATTACATTTATAGACAGAAAATATTTTTGTTTGTTTACAGTATGCCATTCTAAAAGTACAGATCTAACCAAAATACTTAACCAGAAACTACCAATGGTGATTGAGGGTGTACTTTATGTAAAAAAATAACAATAATAAAAATACACACAAATAGCCAAGTTGTGGCTGCAAATAACACTAAGATAACACAGTAACACCTTTCACACAGATTATTTTCCCCCCTGAGAATTAGAAGTCCAAAATACTCGAATACTTCAAAAAAAGAAGAAGAGAAGAGGATCTTCAAATTAGTGTTAAGTCAATTAAATAGTTTTCTGATACATATTTAATTAAAAGTCTAATCTTTGGGATATGTTAAGCTTTCTGTATAATTTTGTACATCAGAATTAAAAAAAAGAAAAAAAAGGCAGGTACATGATTGAGATATGATATATGATATGATATGATATGATATGATATGATATGATTCAGTAACAGGAAGTTAAACAAGAAAAATATCTTACCAGTATCAATGTTTCCATATTGGAAACTTGTTTAGTAATTATAATATTTTTTATTGATTATTATCTGTGTGTGTGTGTGTGTGTGTGTGTGTGTGTGTGTGTGTGTGTGTGTGTGTGTGTGTGTGTGTGTGTGTGTGTGTGTGTGCGCGCATTGAGCTTTTTCTTTACTATTCGGTCAATGGGTGCACAAAAACACAATGCTGTCAAGGATGTTTTATAGCCTTTTTTTAAGTTTATGATACTTTAAAGTGATGAAGGGGGCACTTCAACTAGCTTTTCTTGTTGTATTACTCATTTGAAAGTTGGTTTGGATATTATAATTTGCTAAATGAATAAATATCATATGAGCCACTTGCTGAGCCGTTTCACACACTACTGTTGGGTACATTTAAATTGGATTTTATTGAATTTTTCAGTACAATAAAAAAGTTTAAGTTTAAGTAAAAGTTTAAGTAAGTACAATTAAATAAGTTTAAGTATCTATATTTAAAACAGAACAAAAGTTCAGAAGTTCACATTCCTGAAGATAAAGGTTTATGCTGGTTTCTGTTATTGGTTAACTTATCCTGATAAGTATGGTGGATTTGTATTCAAATAAATGTTCATGTTGTAATTGTAGTGTTTTTTATTAAGATTGAAGGACATTTTAAAATCTAAGTAACTTCTAATTACAAAAAGCTAAAATAAACATGTTCAAACTACCTTAATCATATTCATTTATGTGTCCAAAGATCAGAACATATATTTTAATTTCATATCACTGTCATGTTTTATTTTCAACAGGATTTAACATCTTAGAGGATGACACAAGTCTGATCCAACACCTTCGAAAGAATCATTTCGATGACTGTGATTTGTTTCGGATCCCAAACACAGTCTTGTTCAAGACCGCTGGACACCATGCCACAGTTTGGAGGGCACCAGGCAGTGTTGTACCCATGATCATGCCAGGTTTTCTTTTGGGTATGATCTTGGTGAGCAACCATCTTCACTCTTCCAACATTAACCTTCACTTTCAGAACCATTCTCTCTTTCTCAGGCAGATCCAGAGGGTATCTGGAAGCCCTATAGGTCCCGGTTGAGGTAGACGCCACGTCTAAGCATGCATGCCGTCTTCAGACTGAAGGAAACCCTCTGTAAAAATGTTCATGGCAGCTTTAATGGCAGTGCCATGGTACATGATGTAGTCTTTTCCTTTTTCTGGTGCCGTACAGCTCTCAAGACATGGTGGAACGGCTGGACCAGAGTCATTTTCAGTCATCATGTTTGCGCCTGAATCAGTTGATCTTATTATGCATATTAATGAAAATTCACCATGCCTAACTTAACAGAGAGTTATATAATGATAAACAATCAGTTTGTGAAGTAAAGATGTACATATTTTAAAAACAAATAATGGACAAAAAGTAGCATTTAAAAAAAATAGGTCACTTACCTGAAAATGTTGCTTTTAACAGAGAACAGACGTCTAAAAATTTAAAAAACTTATTCAGAAAGTGCCTAATATACTTTCTATATTAGTATTTTTTTTTTTACTTTTTTTACTTCTTGAAATACCTTAAGCTATACTTAAACTTACTAGACTTGAACTGACAGAAAAGTTTAGGTATATTATATTTGTGTTTCAGTGTTTTGATCACTTTGAATAATCATTATTTCCATTTAACAATTGCTACAAACATTTTGCTAATAAACCATCTCACCTAAATACCTATAGACTGCAAAAAGCTGTGTATTACTAATGTTATGCTTTAATACCTTTAGAAATATGTTAGTCTGGACCACAAAACCAGCCTTATGTACAATGTACAAACAGTGTACAAAATACATCGTGTCGGCCAAAATTATAGATTTTTCGTTTATGCCAAAAATTATGAGATAAGTATCTTGTTCCATGCGTACATTTTGTAACTTTCATACTGTACAAATATTTTGTAATGAATTGCAATACTTACATTCATTGGACAAATTTAAAGACAATTTTCTCAATATTAAGAATTTCTAGGAATTCCATATTCAAGATTTTCAATTGTTGTATCATGATCCAATGTTGCCCTATAATAAACCATACATCAATGGAAAGCTTTATTCATTATGACTGAGTTTGTGGTACAGGGTTACATATTGTCTGTACTGAAAAGTGATGGGACGGTCAGTCCAAACTGCTAGTTTGAAACAATAGTTAGCCTTATTCACGTTAATGGCTCTTTGATATAAAATTGTTTTGAACTAAAAACGTTTGTTAAATGAATAAATGCAAATTGTCTGGTAAAACGTGTTCTTTTTTCAACAATCCAACAGCATGCCAAGACGCGTAAAAGTTTGTTCGAGTGCATAAACAATATCAATTCACTAATAGTTTTTCTAAGTAAAAAAAAGAAAAGAATTCCATATTTTGTAAACAAGAATCGGGTTTTTAGCATCAACAAAATGGTGACTTATACCTAATGAATTTTACACTGAACAGTCTGAAGACAAAGTAGGTTATTCAGGAAGTGCCCTCATATTGAACTTTCTGGTTCTCTTTATAAACGGTTATCATGTTTTTATGGGTGTGTTGTAAAAGCGGGGGCTTCCTTACTGATACAGTAAGCTTTGTTGTTACCTTTTGGGGCGATTTGTTCTGCAACATAACTTAAAACATATATAACATATCACACACTTAAGACCAATATTAAACAACATTTATAGTAAAAACAGCAACTACCTCTTCCCATTAAAATTCAGCAAATTAATAGCACAAGGAACAAATTAAAATTTAAAAATATGTTGGTCCTTGCCAAAGGGACCCTGAGATCCTGAGGAAAGGGGTAGAAATCAATCAAAAAAAGAGGATGGTTTTCACTTTCAACATACTATGACTACAAGCCAGTCTGAAATAAAAGTATGATGTGTGAACGTGATGAAACTGATGCTGCACTTATATAATTCAAATTTTCCTGTTTCTTTCATTTCAGACCTGTTCAAATATAAAGACTATTTACTAAATAATGTTCTTATTTTATTTTACTTTTTATTCAGATTTTAAAAATTCAATTGAATTCAATTCCCCTTTATTTGTATAGCGCTTATGTAGATTTTGTCAAAGCAGCTTCACATAAAAGGTCATAGTAAGTTGAAACAGTGTAGTTCAGTTTTTAGTGTTTAAGTTCAGTTCAGTTTAGCTCAGTTCAGTGTGGTTTAATAATCACTACTGAGAGTCCAAATACTGAAGAGCAAATCCATCGATGCGCAGCTCTACAGATCCTGAACCATGCAAGCCAGTGGCGACAGCAGAGAGGGAAAAAAACTTCACTAAATGGCGGAAGTGAAGAAAAAAAAACCTTGAGAGAAAAGTTAAATGTTGTTTCAGCTTTACAATATTATCTCTGCAATGCACCACACTTTATCAGAAATGCATCTGTGACTGCTGGAGTCTGAAATGGTCACAGTGAGCTGAACCCATATACATGAGCAATTGGTAACACTTTATTTCTATGGTCCATTTGAGGAATAGTAGACTGTCTGCTTAATATCTGTTGATACTGCTTTTTTAACAGATATTTAACTGACTATGAGGAAATTTAGAAAGTACATGTCAACTTACACTAACCCTAACCCCAAACTAACAGTCTACTTATAAATCTAGAAAATTAGTTGGCATGTAGATGCAATGTAACTTAAATTCAACAAACGGACCATCAAAGTGTGACCAAGCAATTTGACATTTTCATATTGCAATACAATATACAATGACTTTTAAAGTCAGCACTATCCTGAATAATTATCATAAAATTAGAGATTTCCCATTTTCAAACACACAGCAAAGATTGGCCAAATGAGTTGTGCATTAATCATGGTTGATTTTAATGTTATTTACTTAAATATAGTCCTTTTTAACATATGAACATATACAACACTAGTAAAAATCAGAAAATAAAGTTCATGTGTGAAAAAACAATATATTAAAAATACAAAAATATACATGTTAAATGTTTTCTTAAGTTTTTCCTATCATATTGACAGCATTAGATGTTTATTTCATTTGTTATTTTTGCTGATTGAAGGAATGTATTATGTCTGTGAAACAACTCAAAGCTCAAGGACAGAGGATACGTTCTCTTTACATATTTAATACACAAAACAACAGTGATCATGAGCAATATTTTTTCTGAACAAAACAATTTGGCTACATCGTCCAGTAACCTTTATATGTATGTTATAAATGGGTTTTATGTTAGTATTTCGATAAGGAATAGTAACAAAATGAAAAGGCACGGTAAAACAAACTCTAAAAATGGATAGATCATTTTAACAACCTGGATACGTTTTGGATCCCAAACACAATCTTCTTCAAGGCCGCTTGGCACCATGCCACAGTTTGGAGGGCACCAGGCAGTGTCGTAACCTTGATCATGCCAGGATTTCTGCAAAGGATGACCTTGGCGGTTAATCCTCTTCACTCTCCCAACATTGACCTTCACTTTCAGAATCACTCTCTGGAATGCTTGCAGATTCAGTGGGTATCTGGAGGCCTTCTCTAGATCTCGGCTGAGGTAGACGCCACGTCCCAGCATGCCTTGAGAAGACTGCTGAAAACCATTTACTTTGATTTTCTTTGCAGCATCCATGGATGTGCCGTGGTACATTGTGTAGACCTGACCTGATTTTAGAGCTGTGTTGCTTTGGATCAAAGTTGACCCATCTCCACCAGACATGTTTCCAGCTGCACATCACAAATACAGTCAGAACATCTTCAAAATATGAACAGAAACAGGTACCAAGATAAGAAAATTGCCAGGATAACTGTATATATATATGAGCAATTCCAGCATTATGGATGTGACATTTGCTGTAAAAAACTCAAAACATAAATTCACATAGAAAGTATATGTTAACATTATCTTGAAACTTTTGTTTATATTTTCCAAAACTACTCGCCATAGTTATGGCATCAGAAAAGTAACAAAATCTGCAAATATCTGCAAAAGGGAGGGAAATAAACATGCATTATGGATGTGACCAAAGACATCTGCAAGTTTACAGTATACAACATACTTTGTAGAAATTCTGTGAATTAAACTGCACAAACCAAAAGAAATAATGCTAATCAAAAGGACAAGAGTTGGCCATTTTTTTAACAAAATGATTGATTTTATTTTATTTATTATTTTAGCATTTATGAGGAAAAAGCTTTGTTATGGATGTGACATCTCTACGTTATGGATGTGACGGATGTGAAATTGCCACTTGTGAGATTTTAGTAAATCAAATATAATTTTATGAAAACATTAACAAAGACATTTTTAAGTATGTTTACAGAACTTTTTTTAACTTTTTCTTTATGGCAAATTTGACATTTGCATAGAATTGCTCATATATATATATATATATATATATATATATATATATATATATATATATATATATATATATATATATATATATATATATATATAAACACACACACATATACATATACATATATATATATATATATATATATATATATATATATATATATATATATATATATACATGTTTGTGTGTGTGTGCGTGTGTGAGTTTCAAATGTTTATAGTCATTAATATAAGAATTTGTGCACTATACTTCACTACAATAAGATAAATTACATTTCACTTCAAGTTAAAAAAAAGTAATTAAAATAATAATAATAATAATAATAATAATAATAATAATAATAATAATAATATGTTGTGTGCGCACACTTGTGATTGGCAATTCATAATCTAAATATTGTAAATAAAATTAAAAAATCATTTACCAAACCTAAAATATAAGCAAAATTAACAAGCTGTTAATGTGACTTTTTCTAGGGAAATGACTAGTCCAGCTGATTTTAATTACAAAAACTTTAAACACTGTAACTGTGGGCATTTACAAGAACACGTCGAGCTGGTATTTGTCTAATGTTCTCTTCAAAACAATACTTTTGGAAAAAACAGAAGGTGCTCACCTCGAGATATTGCAGTATAAAACCAAAGGATCAAAACCAACCAAAACGTTCGTATTATCGGAACATAACACTGTCCAGCCAATCACATCTTCTGTTTTTAGCTCAGCCGTAATATCAAACAATCCATGTGCGGAAGGAGCGAGACTTATAGCGTTTTAAAACATTCCTCTCTGCGTCAAATGAAGGTATTTGTAGATTCAAACACAACATAAGCTATCACACATTATGAAAATGTTGAGTGTTCCTTTGTAAATTGCTCGCTGTTGCTTAAGTTTCCCCTGTCAGTCTCCCCTTTGCTTTCACTTTCTTGGATAATTGCCATTGGTCGTCCAAAATGTCAATCGTCAGTATCAGGCGACGTCACTTTTCGGTTTAGCCAATGAATTTAGAGAAAGGGGAAAATAGTGTCTACATCTGCACTGGATTGTTTGCGGTTTTACATGTCACTATTTAATATATGTTTTGGACTTTTGAAATAGAGCACATTTTCCTTACAGTGTTTGTTTCTTTAACACAGTATAAATTCACAGATTTTATAAAACCATTCATAAAAGTCAACTATTGAATGGTTTCCATGTGAGGAAACATGGATTTATTAATTTTCTTTGGCTTAGTCCCTTTCTTTATCATGGTTGACCACAGCGGAATGAACCGCCAACTTATCCAGCACATGTTTTACATAGCGAGTGCCCTTCCTGCCGCAACTTGGAACTGGGAAATATCCATACACACTCATTCACACACATATACTACAGCCAATTTAGTTTATTCAGTTCACTACATGTCTTTGGACTGTGGGGGAAACCGGAGCACCTGGAGGAAACCCACGCGAACATGGGGAAAACATGCAAACTCCATACAGAAATGCCAACTTGACCAAGCCGGGACTCAAACCAGCAACCTTCTTGCTGTGAGGCGACAGTGCTAACCACTGAGCCACCGTGTCGCCCCATAAAGATTAGCATTGGAAGTAAAACAACACTACTGTTTCTGTTATGTGTTCTTTATTTATTTTTATAAATACCTTTTCCAGAACAGTTTTGCTGTATTTAGTTTTTACAGTGCTTCAAGAATATTATTCATCAAAATAAAAAAGTTAAACCTTACTGTAAAGTGTTACCAATTAAATGTATGTAAGGCTGTTCATTGCTCAGCTCATAGACATTTCAGACTATTCAAACTGGACGAATTACATCAATGACAGTGATTCGGCTTGGATCCCTAACACAGTCTTTCTCAAGACCATTATACACTATGCCACAGTGTGGAGGGCACCAGGCAGTGTCGTACCCTTGCAAAAACCAGGTTTTCTGCAGTGGATGACCTTGGCGGTCAATCTTTATCACTCTCCCGACATTGACCTTCACTCTCAGCACAGTTCTCTGATGTATAGTCACATGCGTAAAGGCCTTTACTGGGTCTCGACTGAAGTAAACTCCACACCCTAGTTTGCCTCGTTTTGACCGGCTAAATCCATGGGCTTTGATTTTCTCTGCATTCTCTTTTGAAGTGCCATGAAACATGGTATATTCTTTTCCTTCAACTGGATCTTCTGGAATACTGTTTTGAAGGCTTGGAGGAATTATATCAATGACTGTGATTCGTTTTGGATCCCAAACACAATCTTCCTCAAGGCCGCTGGTGACCATGCCACAGTTTGGAGGGCACCAGGCAGTGTCGTACCCTTCATCATGCCAGGATTTCTGCAGTGGATGATGTTGCCGGTCAATCTTCTTCACTTTCCCAACATTGACCTTCACTCTAATAACAACTCTCTCTTTGGGTTTATCAAGAGGGTATCTGCTGGCCTTGTTGAGATCTCGACTGAGGTAGACACCACGTCCAAACATGCCGTCTGCAGATGGCTGGAACCCATGCATTCTTATCTGTCCTGCTGCTGTTTCAGTAGTCCCATGATACATTCGGTATACTTTACCATCCTCAGGCACTGTACTGCTTTGGAGACACGGCACGCCTGGATCCAAGTCACTCTCTGTCCACATGGTTAAACCTAAAAATACAAACATGTTTCATGTTCAAGTCAGCAGAAATACACTGATGGGAGAAACTGAGTATTTCAAAGCATTGAATCACTTTATAAAATAATTCACTGTTTTGAAGGGCTCAATATATCACACCCTAATAAAAATCACTGGTCAAAGCAGTTTAAATACAACAAAAGCTAAGGGCAAATTTAAAACACCTTTTACAAACCTTTTGCACATAATTAAAACAATTTATTGAAAGTATAATTTATTAAATACACCTAATCATCTAGTATGAATACTTGCAACACACCTAAATATAAAAGTATGCTACAAATATTCACAACACAACTAAATACAGAAAAGCACTGCAAATATTCACAACGCCACCTGTCAGGATTCTTTAGAAAAATAAATAAATAAAAATACTTTTCCTCCTTATCATTTCCAAATAATAACAACATTTATTCAATAATTAAGAAAATAATCAAACATATGCAAATAAATACAACTAAATATGGAGTTTTCAGACTAAACATGTTTATAAGTAGGATCCCCAACCTAAAACAACCTCCTTAATAAACAAAACTGGGCCCTTACATTACCATGACCACAAGTACAGAGGGAACATCCAAAAATATATTCATTTAAATAAATTGGCTACATAAATTAAACAAATTTACATCTCATTCAGACCAAAACAAGCAAAATACCATTTTGAAATCATATTCACTTAAACAAAACAAATCATGAAAATATAGCCAAGAACAAGTTTGATTCTGCTTGTTGTTACACTATTCAATGACCAGCGTGCACTCTAGCCCATAGAAAATAATTTGGAGCTTGCCTGCTGTCCTTTCATGTGCAGAAAATAGTCAACACATACTGTCTTACTTAGAGCATAAATATTTCAAGAAATTAACAAAAGAAAACATACAAAAACAAATCCACAAATTTACAAAAGATGAAAAAAATGCACATCAAAACAAATATGTTATATAACAATAAGTGCACCAAAACAGACATTTGTTGTTTATTTTAGGATTTATATTGCATAACTGCTTAGGTTTTAAAATTTTTAGTCTAATTAATCTGTTGAAATACAGGCTATATTAGCCAGAATTACTCTTTGTACTGTAAGTACAGTAAGTAATAAGGAACAAAAAGCATAAATATTGACATGATTTGATTGCATTGTGAATATTTGCTGAATTTTTCTGCATTTGATTGCATTGATAATATTTGTGTGAGTTATGAAAGTTTGACATGTAATCCAAATTACTAGATATGTTTGAAATGGCATGCAGACTGTATGTGACCCAAGACATATGTTTGAATTCATATTTATACCTGCATTCTTTTTTGATGTGCCATAAACTGGACCCTTTGGAATAATATTTTGAAGACTTGGACTGATTACATCAATGACAGTGATTCGGCTTGGATCCCTAACACAGTCTTTCTCAAGACCATTATACACTATGCCACAGTGTGGAGGGCACCAGGCAGTGTCGTACCCTTGGAAAAACCAGGTTTTCTGCAGTGGATGACATTGGCGGTCAATCTTTATCACTCTCCTGACATTGACCTTCACTCTCAGCACAGTTCTCTGATGTATAGTCACATGCGTAGGGGTGTTAAAGGCCTTTTCTGGGTCTCGACTGAGGTAAACTCCACACCCTAGTTTGCCTTGTTTTGACCGGCTAAATCCATGGGCTTTGATTTTCTCTGCATTCTCTTTTGAAGTGCCATGAAACATGGTATATTCTTTTCCTTCAACTGGATCTTCTGGAATACTGTTTTGAAGGCTTGGAGGAATTATATCAATGACTGTGATTCGTTTTGGATCCCAAACACAATCTTCCTCAAGGCCGCTGGTGACCATGCCACAGTTTGGAGGGCACCAGGCAGTGTCGTACCCATGATCATGCCAGGATTTCTGCAGTGGATGATGTTGTCGGTCAATCTTCTTCACTTTCCCAACATTGACCTTCACTCTAATAACAACTCTCTCTTTGGGTTTATCAAGAGGGTATCTGCTGGCCTTGTTGAGATCTCGACTGAGGTAGACACCACGTCCAAACATGCCGTTTGCAGATGGCTGGAACCCATGCATTCTTATCTGTCCTGCTGCTGTTTCAGTAGTCCCATGATACATTCGGTATACTTTACCATCCTCAGGCACTGTACCGCTTTGGAGACACGGCACCCCTGGATCCAAGTCATTCTCTATCCACATGGTTCAACCTAATGACAAAAATATTTATACATATAAACAGAAATTTGGCAACAGAAGAAATTGGAAAGGAACTTGATATAAAGAACTGGTTTGTATTTGGTTTGTTGTTGACAACCTTTGTCTAATTCTTCACCAAATATATCTTCACGGCACTTCTAAGACAACAAATTCAGCTATAAGCAAATGTCTTGGACAAACTTTTAACCAATTATTTTAAGACATAAAAAAGAAGAAGCACATGAGTGAGTAAAATTCACATTAGTTTTTTATCTGATGACATTTATATACTTAATTTGACCCACTGTTAGTATTAATGCTCAGAGGTGGAGTTTAAAGAGGTGGAGGTTTGTAAACAGAAATAAGTAAACAGGACGGTTGAGGGATCTTTATTAAAAGTCAGGGGTAAAAATCCTGAAACTAAACAGTTAAGAGAAAGATTAAAAAATAATATCTGCTTTAGCATGCATTATTAGCATGCAAGATTAGCAGCATACATCGTAATCCAGAAACCGACACAGAAGGATCTTAGGACAACTTACAAACTTACAAATAATGGGCTTTAAACATTGCATAATTTTTTTACTAGTAACAAATTTTTACTAATAGCACCTTTACTTTCATAAAACTGTAGAGGCTATTTTCTTTAAAGAGGCTTTCTCTGTGGACAAGAAGACAAATTCTTACCCAATATGTCTTTTAAGCTTCTTATCCTTGGCAAAAAAAGCCAGTTTCTGCAAAGTGAGACACATAAGCAGAGTGTGTTCTCTTTTCATCTAGTTTGTAATGCCAGAAGGTCACCAGTGACATACAGAATGAATCACAGTTATCCTAACACTCATATTTCACTTTTAATCGATTATATTTCACCTCAAGCTACTTGACTATACAGTTCATTAGGTCACCATGCATGGATTGCGATCTTGTCTGATGATGAACAGGTGCTAAAGTGGTTCTGTATAGCCTTGCTGTGTAATGTATACAGAAAGATGGAAGATAAACAGTCATTAAAATAGTCACGCATGGTCTAACTGAATAATGTATACATAGAAAACGGAAAGAAGAACAGACTTTATAATGTATTTACTGAATATAAATGAATTTCCATCAAAAAAACACAAGAAGGCTTTAGTAATATTAGTATAACAGTACAACCATTCTATTAAATATTACAGGAGTTTTCAACAATTTATAAATGACCAAAAAAGAAGCAAACCAAGCAAAAGCCTTACCTCTGATGTTGCTTTTAAAGCTGTTTGCTTTCTTGTGAGAGCTGTAGTAAATGCATGTCTGTTAGGGTGGGGCCATGGCTATAGTTTATCTACTGAGTTAGGTTTCATTTTCTGACAAATCGACAAACTGTTTGAAGAGTTCATTTGCATAACAGATAATAACAGATAATAGTTTTCATTATTTGTAATAAATCATATATTTTTTTTGTGCAGTGAACTGTTAATTTGAAGGAAAAAACATGATTTATTTCATGTAAATGATTATCATTTACAAAAAGGCAGTTGTTTTACAAATCCATTTTTCATTTGTTTCATAAAAAAATAAACATAAAAAGACCATTATACACTATAAATCCTGGTTTGATGCCACATTTGTCAAAGTTAAAAACCAGCGGGAATTGTGCTAAACTTGACTGTACATATGTACAACTGTAAATATTGGATTGCTAAGTGATATTTCTAATAGTTTCAGCCAATGTAATCAATATAATATTAATTTGTTGTTTTAATTTAGATTATGTTCAGTTGTGGTGTGGTCAAAATAGTCACACTTCAGTTTTTGTTTCTGGTTTACAGGACTGTTTCCATAGGCGGAGCGTGTGTAAGGCTGGGGAATGCTAGCCTCCCCCTGGCCAGAAACCAGGGAGATAGCAGCAAAGACAAAAATGCTCTGAAAACATGAAACGGGTGTAAGGCGTAATATGAATGTAATTTAATGTTGATGATTAACACAACACTTTAGCTATTGTACGTTTGTCAATCAAATTTAAAGTCCCCCTCCGCACAGAAATGGAACTGTCGAGCCCTGCACGTTGCACTGATGAGCGCTGTTTATTACTGGACTTCGCAGCTGTTCTGAAAACCAAGCCATAAGTCCTGGCCAGCGGACTATTCTAATATCATATATAAATCATATTAATAAATAAATAATGAGGCTATTTATTATAAAAATATATTTTTATTATATATTAGGAAATGAAATTTAATAATACTAATTTAATAATAATATTAATAATACTAATGATGATCATGATGAGGATAATTATTATTATTATTATTATTATTATTATTATTATTATTATTATTATTATTATTATTATTATTATTATTATTAAATGGGGTATTGTTTATTTGTTTTTTATTTTTTAGAAAAGTCTGCTTTTACAATTTGACAGATGAAAACCACAACAGAAAGTTCTAACCAGCAAGCCCATGTCATATACAGTATAGATACTGGAGTTTGTTCACCCTCCGCCTATGACTGTTTCACTGGAAATCCTTCATTTGCTTAAACAGCTGTGACTCAAGATGTTTGAACATGTCTGGTTAATGATCAATAAATACAGCTCGCCTGATATGATTCAAACAGAAACCATCAATAAAAGACACTCTTTATTGTTAACTTTGTGGGGCTTTCTCAGTTTACACGGTTTCAGCATTGCATTTAGTGCCCAGACAATATTTGGATGGCAGAAATTTGCGTTAATGAGCAATTGCACAGGTGTACCCAATAAAGTGGCCGGTGAGTGTATGTTTTAGGTATTTGCGAAATGATTGATGCATGGTATCAGGTGGTGTGCACTTTAAGTCATGTATATTTAGCATCAAATTGTCACTGTATACTGTGAAATAATGCTAAAAATAAAATCTGAATGTGAGCATATCTGAGGCACAACCAGACTTCATAAATGAAGTTTCATTTCCTAGCCAGCCAGTGGCATTTTCATGATAAGAAATCAAACTTTATCAGTCTTATAATTGCTTAGACATGGGGTTCAAAGGTTTGCAGATGTGAACTAAAGTTACCCTGTTGTGAAGTAAAATAAATAAAGTGCATACTGGTTATGAAAGCCCTTCATATCGGTGAACAAAACAGTCATTAAAATAAAATGTTTAATACGGGTGGAGCTTTACAGAATCTTCCAAAGAGAAACTAAATCACACAGATCAACAGGAATTTACTTCAGAAACAGACGAATAAACCGGGACAACTGGAAATTTATACAATCTTTTAACTAATTGCATTTAATGAGAAACAATAGCAAATTATAAAGTAAAATAAATATATTACAGTTTTTTTGCACATAGACCCATGGAAAAAACCAGAGACCACTCATATTGCTTTATCAATTTTGTTTATAAGTTAGGGTTAGGGTTAATATAGGGTTAGAGTTATTATAAGTCATGGTATGTTAGGGTTATTCCATTCAAATATATTGTGATGTAGATTTTTTCTTTTCCAGAAACCAAAAATCAGGAATAATTCATTAAATATTTATTAAATTGTAAATTACTAATTTTAATAGTTAAATTGTTTGTATTATATGCTAAAATGGTAGCTGAGAGAGCTTAATGAGCTGCAACTTAAGAAATCACATGCAAACACAAACACCACCAGCTAATTAAGAAACCTTTTCATTGGTTTGACAGCACATGTGTTGCAAATCCTCACAACATAAACACAAATAGAAATCATGCTGCAAATCCTCACAACACAGGCAAATAGCACAGACAATGCTATGTGCAATGCAATGCAAATGTGTCAAGGGGATGAACTGAAAAAAAGTGTCAGACTCAGCTGGGATTTGCTTATTGTGCAGAGACTATTAGTCAGTAAAGTTGTAGGTGACCTGAAAGGTTTTTTCCTTTTCCTTTTTTCCTTATTTCTTTGTCTTTTGCATTTTATTAGCCTAAATAAACGGACGATCAACTGTGAAATGTTATTAAATAAGATAGCTAAATCATAATTTCAAAGTTAATGAAATTAGTTTTGCAATACTTCATTAATTGTTAACATGAGGTCAAAATAAATTCCAAAGAAGAAGAGTATTTTTTCATCATTCCGGGCCTTTTAATAGGCTAATAATGAAAAGGTCAACATAATACAAAACAACAGCCAATTATCATTTTATGTAATTTCCGATTCACAATAAATGTCATCAGTTTACAGAACAAAACTACAATTATGTTTTGTTCAACAACACATATGAATCATAATTCCAAGTTTAAGAAAATGAAAAGTAATAATATATAGGATATTTATTAAATCATAAATATCTTTCCTATTATATATATATATATATATATATATATATATATATATATATATATATATATATATATATATATATATATATATATATATTGTCTTGAATTTAATGCAAAAGATTACAGAAAGTATTTGATTATGTATTTGAAATTGTGCACACAAGCTGCAAAAGGGCCTACAGAGGTTAACAGATGCAGTTTAGTTGGAATGTGAGGATGTTTCATAACCCTGAGGAGTATCTAACAGCTCATAGCTTCAATGTAAACATGTGTTTAGAGGACAGACCCGAGCAAGAAAAAGAAACAAATCAAAGAGGTTTGCAGGTATGTGGAAAGTAATTTCTACAACAATATATTAGAGAAGATGTTGTTTCACAGTTTAGAGTGAGGAATAAAATAAGATTTTATCATGTTATTGCTACATCTGGTAACATGAATGAGGACAAGGAGAGGCAGAGAATTTGAATTTTGAACTTTAATGTAAGCCAAACAATAGATATACAGATAACAGAAAAGCACAGACAATACTGTGGAATAAACAGCAAAAAAAGTACTGGCGTTCTATTAAACGGGATTTTTAGTCACTTGTAAAATATTTTGCTGCATGTTCAATTTACTTATTTAAAATGAGCAGAATCAACACAATTATTGAGTTTTTTTTGAGACAACTTAACTGTTTTATGTTCAATACAGAGGTGGACTTATCATTTAAGCAAGGTAAGCAGCCGATTAGGGCACCTTAAAACAGGGGGCCCCGACCAATGCCAAGAAGCCTATAGTAATCATCCTATAGCTCTTTTATAATTGATCTATCATATGTTGTAAAAACTGTCTATAATCATTTAGATTTTAACGTCATTACTTTTTTCTAAACCGGGGGCCCCTATTAATAGTGGAATGTTCCTTCCCTTATTGCAAATGCAAATATTAAAATCTAATCACAAGTATGGCTAATTAAATGCACATGGTTTGTGAGAACTTGTTTTTTTTTTGTTGTTGTTGTTTTTTCATATTTAATGTATTTGATTTTACATTAAGAAGGTTCTACTTAAAATATATATTTTAACATGCAGTTTATTTGCAAAATAAAACCCTGAGTCTATTTATAAAAAAAATCTATAGAGAAAGAGAGTGTTCTTGAGTTTCAATGCTATAGGGCCCCATACCTGGAATTGCTAAGGGTCCACCCCTGGTTCAATCCACTTAAATTTGTAAAAACAATTACGTTAACTTACTCAATTTGTGTTGAGACAACATGAAGGTATTGTCTGAAACCCAGCCATTTTTTTACTAATACAGAAAATATATCACATCAAACTATTTATAAAGTCAACAGTCAAAAGCATATAAAAAAATCACTAAATTCACTAAACTGTAGATTTATGCATATATTTTCTTACAGTGTGCTGTGTATACAGACTAAACCATTGAATCAATTAACGGACTGGTGACAGGAAGTGTATAATAAGTCAACATTGATAAGAACACCCAAATATTGCCTCTTTTCCAGTAAAGAACCAGAATATTAGCAACTGTCCTCCTTTTTAATAATAAGCTGCAGCAGGATGCGGTTTTGGATAAGTGACATCAATGATCTGAATCCGAAGTGGATCCCAAACACAATCTTCCTCAAGGCCACTGGACACCATGCCACAGTTTGGAGGGCACCAGGCAGTGTCGTACCCATGATCGTGCCAGGTTTTCTGCATCGGATGACGTTGATGGTCGATTTTTTTTACTCTTCCAACATTGACAAGCACTCTTACAACAACCTTATCATGCACAGGCCAGTTAATAGGGTATCTGCTGGCTTTGTTAAGATCCCGGCTGAGATAAACGCCACGTCCAAGCATCCCGTCTGCAGATGGCTGAAAGCCAAAGTTGATAATCTGCTGCAAGGCATTTCGAGTGGTCCCGTGATACATTAAATATGTTTTACCAGCCAAAGGCTCCGAGTAGCTTTCAAGACATGGCACAGCTGGGTGCAAATCATTCTCTGCCCACATGTTTAAATCTAGAGAAAAGGAACAGAACTTTTGCATAAAGCAGATACTTTTTGTTTGATTTTGATAGCTAGTGTGAAGAAATGCGATGCTTACCTCTTGGAAGACAGACTCAGGCTGTGGAAATAGCTGTTTTAGAGGTGGAGAACATTTTAAAGCCACACCTTCAACGGAAATCCCCTTAACTTTCATTTCTTTTGAACAAAAATTGTCCTAATTTACCAGAAACGGCTTTAAAAATCTCATTCACAGAGTTTGTGTTGGCAGGAAAGTCGCATCTAATGAGAACCTTTTGTTGGTGATTTTATATACATAAATGCCAAAAAAAAGTACATAGATGATGTCCTCAAATGAAGTAAGAACATTTGACCTGGTTCTGACATTGTTATATCACTGCAGGTATCTGTAATGGATTTACAGTTTGATGTTTTAATTCGCAATTCAGAGCTGTGTTAATACAGAGCCTTAACAAAAATTTGTTTCTTAATAGCTTGTTTGTTTCACTAATATTATTCAATTATTACCAACTGAATAGTGTGGTGGAAATTCATTTATACATTACGAGGTCTGTTTTTTGCTTTATACATTACTTAAGCCATATGTGGCTACTTTGACATCTGTTTATCATCTTACCTTCTGTATTCTTTAACCAGTTAGGCTATATGTGGCTGCAACTAAATTGCAATCCACGTATGGTGACCTTGTGGGTAGTAGAACTCTTTTGAAAGACACACTCTTCCTTCTGTGTCGTAACCTGCAGAAACCTGTGTTGCTGTATGACTGTCTGACCTTCTTTGCAAGGAGTAAAGCTTTAAAAGATATTCTTAGCAAGACTTCTTGGTCTTCTTGACCATTGAGAGAGTTTTATCAGAAAATACTACAATAGCAAATGTTTGTATTTTGAATATATACATATATATATATATATATATATATATATATATATATATATATATATATATATATATATATATATATATATATATATATATATATATATATATATTGAAATATAAAAGAGAAAGTACAGAGCAATGAGTGTTATGTAAAGGGTTTTTCGCCATTAGAAGCTGCGCAGCTGCAGATCAAAGGAAGTGATTCAATTCATTTCCTGGAAAATATCCTGTGGCGTGACCACAGTTTTTGTGCTTTTGAGCCCACAGAAGTTATTTCTTAGATCCTCTTCAGTGCACATTTTAAACATTAATTTGATCCTGTTTCTGACTGCATCTGAAACCGTTTGAATCACTGAAGAACAAATGTTAATGTAACTAAAGTACATCATGATGAATCATTCATTTTCCTTTGGATTAGTCCCATAATTATCAGGGGTCACCCCAGCGGAATGAACCGCCAACTATTCTTGTATATGTTTTACACAGCGGATGCTCTTCCAACCAAAACTCAGTACTGGGAAACACCCTATACTCTCACATTCACACAGGCACTCATATACTGTACAGCCAATTTTGTTAATCCAATTCACTTAAATCGCATGTCTTCGGACTGTGGAGCAACCGGAGGAGAGACAAGGCGAGAACATTCTCCACACAGAAACATAACTGGCTCAGCCGGGACTCGAACCAGCAATCTTCTTGCTGTGAGATGACGGTGCTAACCACTGAACCACCATGCCACCCACATCATGTTGATCACAAAGGTCTTTCATACGGTTTTTATTTCACTGATTATTGAGATTTTCATTAATTCACTCATTTTCTTTTTAGCCTAGTCCATTTATTAATTAGGGGTCGCCACAGCAGAATGAACCACCAACTTTTCCAGCATATGTTTTACAAAGCTGATGCCCTTCCATCTGCAACCAATCACTGGGAAACACTGACACACTCTCATTTACACACATATGCTACGGACAATTTAGCCTACCCAATTCACCTATAGTGCATGTTTTTGGACTTGTGGGGGAAACCGGAGCACCCAGAGGAAACCTACGCGAACACGGGGAGAACATGCAAACTCCACACAGAAACGCCAACTGGCCCGGCCAAGGCTCGAACTAGCGACCTTCTTGCTGTGAGGCAATTGTGCTACCCACTGCGCCACTTATTAATTATACTTTTTAAATTTAATTTACCATAAATTAGTTTTAGTTCTGCTGATTGTTGTTGCACATATTTCTGCAAAGAGCAAGAGCAGAAAGTCATTAATATCATTATGAATATAAACACAAAATAAAATAATATTAACATTATTTAAGCCAAAGGATAATGAAGATATATTTTACAGGGATGCAATTTCAATTTCAATATCAAATCAAATTGTTTGTTGAATATAAAAATAAGGTGTTTCACATTAATTTAAATTTATTTATATTGCTATTGTTTATTTTATTTCACATTTATTAAATAGTATATTACTATATTATATTTGACATTCCAAAGTATTTTTGTGCTACAGTGTACATTATTTAGATTAATGTAAAATTTTTAATAAAAAAAAAAACTCACTTTCCTTCAGCTTTAGTCCCTGCTTCATCAGAGGACACAACAGTGTAATGAACCGCTAATTACTCTTACACATTTTTTACACAAGCAGATGCCCTTCCAGCACTGAGAGCACATGTGAATAGCAATCCAAAACATTTTACAGTAAGCTATTTTTTATATAAAGTTACTTTAAGTGGTGAAAATTGACCAACTTGGGGAAACTGTTAAACTTCTGACAGTTATGAATAAACAGGCAAGATAATAGTTGGGCTACAGGTCTTTCCATGTCACGTAAATCATAATTCCATGCAGGCGAGTGAGTTCTGTTGGCGTTGCACTTTTTGTCCCTGAGCAGCCTACGTACCGTGACGTCATAAATAAACAAGATGGCTGCTTCCACGGGCATTAGCAAAGGCGCTGCGCTCAGTAAAGCAGATTATCTTAAACGTTATTTATCAAACGATGAAGCTGATAAAAAGTCTAAAGAAAAGAAGATTAAGAAGAAGCGACCAAAACCTTCTGGAAAAGGGTAAGTATGACCGGACACACTCAGCAGAAATGCAGATTTTAATTGGCAACAGTCTCTGAACATAATGAAATTATGACTGACTGATTTTCAAAGAACATACACAGTTTCTTACAAACAGCATTTTGGAAATGGCCATAAGTCACTTTTAAGCAGTTGAGTTCTGTGTTTAATTCATAATAAACTAACGTTACAGGATGAAAATTGTGGATGACGATATTGACTGGAGGCAATTGGCGGCTCGCGAAGAAGAAAATAAAGAAGAGGAAGAAGAAGATGAGGCGCCTGTGGTGTGTACAACTACCTCACCTTAGTGTGAACATACATTTTTAGATGTAATATTTCGTAACACATTCAAAGCCAAATCCATTCATGAAAACAGGGTCGTCTTTTTTAAAAAAGTGGTTGATGTCCTGAGACCAGTGTTGTTGTTTTTTGTACAATTTACTCAGGACCACTTTCTCAGCAAATCAACCTTTTTTATAGCCATGCAAACTAAATTTACCTGAATTGGCTCTATCACTGTCTTTCCAATCCACATATAGCTGGTATGTGGTGAGTGCACTGGCACTGTTGTCCTGTGGTGTGGAAAGACCCCCCTCATGATTGTGAAGCGCTTTGGATGAATGGCCATACACAATGAATGCGCTATATAAATACACATTACATTACATAGTAGACTTGCCAGATTTTTCCATCAAAACTAACCCAATGGTCTTAAAAATATCTAAAAAAAAAATAACCCAAATTTTACAAATCTGAAGTAAACATCTATGAAATAATGAAATTGTAAATCGGTTAACTTTCTTCTGTAGATTTATATACTTTTGCAGTCCTGTCAATCTGTCATCACAGAAACAGTATCACAATGAGCTGCACACTCCTCCAGAGTACCCTCCTTTTTAGCCTACTCTGTACCCTAATCCTAGCACCATTTTTATAGTTTGTCAAATATAATCTTGGTAGAGTAAAATGTATACAAAATAGTATTAAATATAAGAGATGCAATATGTCAAACCTTTAATCTGCAGAATAAAAAAAGAACCTCAGTCGGCACCAATAGCCTAGTGGTTAAGTGCGTCGACATATAGCACCAAGGTGTTCATGGCGACCTGAGTTCGATTCCCGGCTCGAGGTCCAGTGCCGATCCTCTCCCTCTCTCTGCTCCCAATGCTTTCCTGTCTGTTCTTCACTGTCCTATCACATTAAAGATAAATACCTCTAAAGTTTATACAGAACCTCAGTGAGTGGTTAAATGTATCCCAATTCTGTGGGAAAACCATGAACTTGGCAACCCTTTGAAACAGACTACTGAAAATTAATCAGAAAATTGTAAATCGTAGATGTAGTCTTAAATGGTAACTTCTGACATGACAAATGTTAATTGGTAGGGACTGTTGTTGTTCTGGTTGCATCATAAAAAAAGTTTTAGTTTAAGGTCAGTTTTAATCAAGCTAAATTGGGTTTTGAACATGTTTTGCAGCAGTGTTAAATGTCTCTCTCCTTTTTTTTTTTTTCTTTTTTTTTTAAGGTTGCAGAAGTGATAGATGAGCGCCCTGATGAGATTAAGCAGTTTGAGGCGTTCAAAACCAGCAAGTGGAGAGTGATGGGTGGTAAGACATGTATAGTTTCTAACTGAGGTCTTCTACTATGCAATGCTTTTATGAGTTTTCCTGTTTGAATAATTAGGTATATAAGGATGACACTTCTGAGAAACTAATGGCAAAGTCTGGAAATTAATGATTTAGACTATTAAAAGTCCAACTTGATATGCTCCATAAGATGATGGCCATATGCAATCTCTTTTTAATGGAACAAAAAAATATATACACAAAAGAACATTTTCTCAAGCTGGGGTTTGACTACTACTGGGGTCTGTTCTTCGTATGTCGATGATTTGGTAGATCCTGAATCTTTTAATCTTGAATAAACTTATCTCTGGATAATTTGGGTCTTTAAACAAGTTTGCGAATCAGATTAAAATATCTGGATGAACTGATCTGAGATCGCTGCGTGTGTTGTAAAGGACAAATCTATTGATCCTCGAAATCATGATCAGCAATGCAACGATTGGCCGATGACACAGCAGCGTAATGATATAATCTGATTAATATTCAATTATCCTTGTGAGCAAAATGACAGTTTGTTAAATATGATACGCAGTAACATACCAAATTTGTTGTGGGCTCCAGGCTTTACACTTTCACGTGTCAAGAGTATTTAGTAATTTATAGTTTTATTTTTAGAGTGGGTTTTCCTTATAGTAGGCCTGATCAAGCTTCTTAATAAGTTTTGCATCAAAAACGCATTTTGATATTGGTGTCTGTAAGGTGTCTGCAACTTTTGCGAAGCATCAAATCACCGCCATACTAGCTGTCAAAACGTGTGCATGACTGCATAAATTATTATTCCTTAAAAAAAAAAGGGAAAAATATTATCAAATTCATTATCGTGTCCTAATGCTGGGTCGGTACCTTAAAGTATTACGCATTTGTATCGAAAACGTCCATATTAATACATTTTCTCACAGGGAGAACTTGACAGTTCTTTTATTTAGTACTTTTATTTCGGAGTGTAGATTGCGTAACAGTTTTATATATCATTTTTTTATCATTTTCCCCAGTGGATATAATCTATAGGTTACTACTGTAAGGAAATATCAGCATTCAGTGCATACTTTCAGTATTACTTTTGCTTGAAATGACCCAATCTAATCTTGTTTATATGAAATAAGCTGCTGGTCCTGCACAGGTTTGAGCTACCAGACCTGTTGCAATGACAACAACTCTCAGATGAGTTTTGAAGAACGAAATTATCAAATCTGTGTCAAATCATCAATAGCCTAATCCAGCCAATTGAGTAATCCACGTACAAAGGACCTCTGATCCCAAAAGTGTTGTTTCTTGTGTATAACAAAGCTACATCTCTTTGTTATCCGTTCCTTGTGATAATACAATGAAATTTTCTTGAAATTTGACAAATCAGTTAATATATTTTAACCATAAACTATTACAATAATGACAGCTAATTTTCTTTGTCATTATTTCAGTCTTTAGTGTCATGATCTCACATGACATCATTCTAAAATGATCATTTGGAGCCCTCGTACCTTTTCTGACTTGTCTGAATGATTGAACGCAGTGGCTTGAAGAATAGTGGGAAAGTATCAAATGACAGAATGACAGTTAATCACTGGACTGCAATGGGATCAATAAATAGATTTATTTTATATGGATTTAAATGATTTTTTCTTTTAAATATACAAGACAAATTTTAATAGTAAATAAATCTTTACGTTTCAATGCATGTAATCTGTAAATAATGGTAATATATGCTTTTTTTGCAATTAAATACATTTAACAGCTCATTCTAATGTACAACAAATTAAGTACATAGCATTGTCTTTTACTTATTATTTTTTAATTGTCTTTTTATTGTCTTGAAGTTTGAAATCTCTATTTGTACCTCGTATATAAATTTGTAGCAACGGGAGAAGATGAGGAATCTGCGCTCAATAGAAGGTAACTTTCCGCTTTTATTCTTATTTTTAAAAATAATTGCTGTGTTGATCGTGAAATTAATATATATTTTTTTCTTTTAAGCCCAGACACTGATAGAAGTCATAGTCTGCGACATGATTCACCAGAGGGATCTCCTGTCCGAAAAGTGCGTCACGATTCCCCTGACCTCTCACCCAAAAGGGCTCGCCATGACTCTCCTGACCTCTCACCTCCAAAAAGAGGTCGCCACGACTCTCCTGACCTCTCACCTCAAAGACACAGAACGGAGAACAAAAACAGACGGCACGACTCCTCGTCACCTTCTCCTCCAAGACCGAGCCACAAAAGCTCGCCCTCCAGAACTCAAAGGCATCATGACAAAGGTACAAACATCCATTCATCCATAAAAAAAACATTTACACTATGAATCTCATCCAAATTGTTATAAGAATCTCTTCTTTCAGGGTCCACACATGGAAAAAAGGTGAAAGGCTCTTCTTCAGGTAATCTTTCGCCGCCCAGGAGACGAGACCGGACAGGCAAAGGCTCAGACTCTGATCAGTCTCCACCCCGCAGGCGTCCTCATGGGCAACGAGTTTTAGACTCTGATCTGTCTCCACCCAGAAAGAGAGGCCAGAGTGGTGGAAGTTCAGATACAGATCTTTCTCCTCCCAGGAAGAGGGCGCAGGGGGGGCGGGGCTCAGATTCAGATCTGTCTCCACCACGGAGGACACGCTCTCCTGATGGACAGGCCGTAAGTTCAGGTTCATGTTCATGTTTATATCAGTAGCTACGTTTCCATCCACCTATTTTCATGCGCATTATGGATATGCGCATGAAAAAATCGGTTGATGAAAATGCCACGATGCACATATATTTTGAAAATGCGCATTAACATATGCTCATAACTGAGTAGGATAAACTTTGTATTCGATAAGAAAAGATGTGCATAAACTACGATGGAAACACTTTTACCAAACAAATTCCAGTATGCGCATTAAAAAAGTAATGTGATTTTGTAGATCATGTGATGATAAAAATGTGTGAATGGACAAACCAGCAGGCTGTCCACACTGCTGTAAAACATCTGAAATGTTGTTTTGGTCATTCTAAAACACCTTAACCATTTCAGTATTAGTGTTGTTATATTATTAATGTTATTATTAACTCTGCGTCTCATGGCTTCAAATGCCACCACGCGCTCATTGTGCGTCAGCATTTGTCGTCTTAGGCACAAGTAATTTATTAAATAAAGAAAAGATTGATGCAGCTTCTCCTTCCACAGCAAATAATTTTTTTACTGTTGATATTTGGCACCAGTTAATCAGGAAGAGATGATTTTGTTCTCTTTAACTACTTAGATTGAAACGCTACTTTTATTATATTTGCATATCTTTCATGCGATATTCCAGTTTTGCACATAAATTTTATTTGCATTTTTGGATGGAAACATAGCTAGTGGTTATCACTTAGCAATTTCAATTTAATTCATTTATGTTGTTGAAATATTCAAAATAACTTTTTTTTAAAAATGTTTACAAACAGAAAAAATAATTGTAGTTTATATGTTGTATATATTTTCCAGTTTGTGTTAATGAGGTAAAATAATTTGAGAATACAGTTTAAATATATTAGTTTCTTCTAATATTTACTGATGTTATTATGTTAGTCCATAATTGTTTGACCTTTTTTTTCCACACTCTCTGACTTTTTTTAAATAGTATCTTTTTTGCTTTGTCTATTTAAATAATGCCCTCTTTGCACATCAAAGTCCCCTTGCAGTCATCACTTTTACATATGAAAATGCATCTTTGAATAAAACCTAAAATTGGTCCTTTAGTAATTGTTTATCTTGAATATGGATTAGAACTGAAGTAGTAAATACTACACTATCATCATAATTTTGAGAGTAAATCCATGAGATATGATATAATCCCAAAAAGATGTAGTTCATGAGATGACACTTTATGTGTTAAAGTAAGAGGATTCACGGGTGTACAGAACCTTACACGGAGTAAAACTTTAACATTTTGAGCACAATGGCTTAACAGAAAACTTTGACAAGTGGAGATAATGATATAAAACTTCTATCACACAAGCTATTGTTTTTGTTTGTTTGTTTTCTGGATAATTTTATTATTTTAGATCATCCAGCCGTATTTTAGATAATCCAGTATTGTACTTTTCATTAAATCTTTTCACAAAATCGTTTTGAGATTTATTTTAATGATCTTCTAATGGTTTTTAATGATTCTTTTAATCATAAAGCCTAAAAAACACACAAAGTCTATGGCTGAATGATCCATTCATTGTAGCTCTTGAAAAGAGATTTCTTAAAACAAAATATCTCCCTTTATAGTGGACTTTGAGATTTGTAATTTTATAGAACTTTTATGCCCAAACATTATACACAACACACTCACTAACACTCAAAAAGAGGGAAAAAACTAAACAAGAGGACCCCTTTTAAATATTCAGAATATTTTTATGCCCACTCTGAGATCACCGTTGTTGTTATGATGCTGTAATGATGATGTTGACATTTTTATTGTGTTTCTTTATGCTTTCAGGCCCCTCGAATGCTGTCCGGCGGCGCTGCAGGTCTCGTCTCTGTGGACATTTTAAGGAAAGAACAGGAAGACATTCGTAGAAGGGAAAGGCGCAACCAGCCTCTAGAAGGTCACTCAAAGCACTATTTTTATTGTGTATTAAATAGCGTCACATTAATCGCATCATATTAACAATAGGGTTTTATTTTGCTCTCCCAGAGGCATCCAGAAATGCGGAGACAATATTTCGAGACAAGTCTGGCCGGAAACGTAACCTTGAGTCAGAAAAAGCTGAGCTTAGTCAGAAAGCTTCAGAGAAGGCTGAGAAGGATGAAAAATATGCACAATGGGGAAAAGGGTGAGCTCCATTTTCTGTTCAAATGCAGATTTCTTTCAGAGAGTGTGACTTGTTGCTACTAGCTTTGACACCCGTACTGTCCTTTTTCAGTCTTGCCCAGGGTGAAATGCAGGAGCAGAACGTGATTGATGCCATACGGGAAGCTGAGAAGCCCCTAGCGAGACACATTGATGATGAAGACCTCGATCGTATGCTACGAGAGCAAGAGAGAGAAGGAGACCCAATGGCAGCAATGCTTCGCAAGAAGAAAGACAAAACTGCTAAATTAAAAGGAGTCAAAGGTGAAATACTGGAGTAATGTCTTAAAGAACCTTTTTTTTTAATTGGCTTTAATAGGCTAGTTTTTCAACTCCCTTACAGTTAAATAGTTCTCCAGGTCTGGTGGAAGCAGTTTTAGCATAGCTTAGCATAAATCACTGAGTCTGATTAGACCATTAGCATCTAGCTCAAATTTCAAAAGTTTTTTTCCCCCCTTATTTTTCCTACATTATTCCTAAATGTTTTTATTTAAAGCTTGACTCCTCTGTAGTTACATTTTGTAGTAAAACTGATGGAAAATGAAAAGTTGCTTTTGCTAGGCTAGGGCTACTGTGATGGCTGCAGCAGGTGCAATGATATACAGTGCATCTGGAAATTATTCATAGTGCTTCATTTTTTCCACATTTTTTATTTAACAGCCTTAATCCAAAATGGATTAAATTCATTTATTTCCTCAAAATTCTACACACAATACCCCATAATGTCAATGTGAAAAAAAAGATTTTTTGAAATTGTTGCAAAATTATTAAACATAAAAAAAACCTGAAAAATCACATGTACTTAAGTATTCACAGCCTTTGCTTAATACTCTGTTGATGCACCTTTGGCAGCAATTACAGTCTCAAGTCTTTTTGAATATGATGCCACAAGCTTGGCACACCTGTCTTTGGGAATTTTTGCCCATTCCTCTTTGCAGTACCTCTCAAGCTATATCCGGTTGGATGGGAAGCCATGGTGTACAGCCATTTTCAGATCTCTCCAGAGATGTTCAATAGGATTTGAGTCTGGGCTCTGGCTGGGCCACTCAAGGACATTCACCAAGTTGTTGTGAAGCAACTCCATTGATATTTTGGTAGTGTGCTTTGTGTCATTGTCCTGCTGAAAGATGAACTGCCACCCCAGTCTGAGATCAGGTGCACTCTAAATCAGGTTTTCATTCAGGATGTCTCTGTACATTGCTGCATTCACCTTTCCCTCTATCCTGACTAGTCTTCCAGTTCCTGCTGCTGAAAAACATCCTCACAGCATGATGCTGCCACCACCATGCTTTACTGTAGGGATGGTATTAGCCTGGTTTTGAGCGGTGCCTGGTTTTCTCCAAACATGACTCCTGGCATTCACTCCAAAGAGTTCAATTTTAGCCTCATCAGACCAGAGAATGTTGTTTCTTATGGTCTGAAAGTCCTTCAGATGCCTTTTGGCAAATTCCAGGTGGGGAGTGGCTTCTGTCTGGCCACTCTACCATACAGGCCTGAATGGTGGATTGCTGCACAGATGGTTGTCCTTTTTGTAAGGTTCTCCTCTCTCCACAGAAGAATGCTGGTGCTCAGACAGAGTGACCATCAGGTTATTGATCACCTCCCTGACTAAGGCCCTTCTCCCCCGATCCCTCAGCTTAGATGGCCAGCCAGCTCTATGAAAAGTCCTGGTGGTTCCAAACATCTTCCACTTACGGATGATGGAGGCCACTGTGCTCATTGGAACTTTCAGAGAAGCAGAAATTTTTCTGTAACCTTCCCCAGCCTTGTTCCTCAAGACAATCCTGTCTCGGCGGTCTACAGACAATTCCTTTGTCTTCATGCTTGGTTTGTGCTTTGACATGCTCTGTCAACCCTGGGACCTTATATGGACGGGTGTATGCCTTTTTAAAATCATATATAATCAACTGAATTTACCACAGGTGAACTCCAAATAAGTTGCTGAAACATCTCAAGAATGATTAGTGGAAACAGAATGTACCTGAGCTCAATTTAGAGCTTCACGGCAAAGGCTGTAAATACTTATGTACATGTGATTTTTCAGATTTATTATTTTTAATAAATTTGCAACAATTTAAAAAACTCTTTTTTCCACATTGTCATTATGGGGTATTTTGTGTAGAGTTTTAAGGAAATAAATTAATTTAATCCATTTTGGAATAGGGCTGTAACAAAAAAAAAAAAATGTGGAAAAAGTTAAGCGCTATGAATACTTTCCGGATGCACTGTACCTAGCTGGGGAATTTATTTTTAGGCACTGCATGATATTATTGTGCCTGCTGCAGCCATGGTACAGCAGCAAAGTTCATTGATTATTATGCCAGAATGAAATTATAGTATGTCAGTTTATAAGATAGCAACTTAATACATGATGCAACTATAGAGGAGTCCAGTTTAAATAGGATTTTTTTCTGATTATTATAAATTTTTTATATTATTTTTAATGTTTGAATGAGTTGCTAAAGGTCTAATCCTTTTTAATGATTTATGCTAAGCTAAGCTAAAAGTGCTACTGGCAGACCTGGAGATCTGCTGAACAGATTCCAAAATGAAATTTCCAATAAAAGTTGAGTATTCCTTTTATTACTTGTAGTGATCCTTGCTTCAGATTGTTAGTGTTGATGTTTTGTTTGGTTGATAATGTTTCTAACAAAGCCAAGTGAAAATTCATTAATTAATTTTCTTTTTGGGTTAGTAACTTTATTAGTCTAGGGTCGCCACAGCGGAGTGATTCGCAAACTTTTCCAGCATATGTTTTACACAGCGGATGCCCTTGCAGCTGCAACCCATAACTGGGAAAGCCTAGTGAAAATAATAATCCTGATCATTTACATATATATTTTTTCCACAGAAAAACCTTGTTACAAGGGTCCACCCCCACCTCCAAACCGTTTTAACATTATGCCAGGCTATCGGTGGGATGGAGTTGACAGGTGAGAAGTTTAGACAGTTGAACTGCTGCTGGTTTAATCATCCTTGTACACTGATGTTAACTTCAGAATGACTTTTTTTTTTTTTTTTTTTCCTATGATCCTTTAGGTCCAACGGTTTTGAGCAGAAGCGATACTCCAGAATGGCCGATAACAAAGCTGTCCAGGAGATGGCGTACAAGTGGAGTGTTGAAGACATGTGATCTTCCTGAAGATGCAGACTTGTGTACAGAGAATTTAAAATCTGACATCAATGACAGTTGTACAGTTCCCACTGCACCAGCAAATGCTGTCAAGTGGAAGTTTTTGTGCGCCATCATAAACCGGGACGTCAGATCAAAAAGCAACCTTTTGTTCAAGTTTATCAATCCTACTAAGAAACATACCTTCCTTATTAAATGCTACTTTTTTACCAAATCTTTTTTTGTCTTGAATTTCATCCATGCCATTTCAAATCAAAAGTTATTTAGGGTGTAGTTCAGAACTCTTGATCTATTATATGCATGCACATCATGCTATTTGTTAGCAGTTAGAACGTGAATGATTTTTAAAATGTCAGAGTCAAAACAGCAGTAGGAATTCCTCTGAAGATCTGCTGCAAGCTTACTAAGCTGTAATGAGCAACAGTGCAGCCATGGTTAGAAAAGTTAGGCATGCTTAAACATTCTGCCCTTTTTTGGTTACACCTTGTGACTTTGTCAGGTTTTTGGTTCGTTTAAATGGCTTTGGTCTATGTTGGATTTATATTTGAGTCAAATCTCACCACATTTGGTTTAGAGGAGGACTGAGGCTGGTCTTTTTTTATTATTATTATTATTATTTTTTTTTTTTAACACACCATTGTTCAAATTTCAGTGTTCACACTTATACAAATGAACTGTGCTAAAAGAGCAATGGCACATGCCAAGTGTGAACACCGTTAATTAACCAGTTTTGGCAAAATAGAATATTTTAAATCCATGGAAAAGGTTTAAAGAACATTTTGTTAAATTTAAAATAGTTTTTTACAAAATACATTTATTTACTGTCACTTAATCGAATACATCCTTGTTGAGTAAAGTATTGATGATATAAAATACAAGCAAGAATACTTTTTACATACTTTGTAAATTTACAAACAAATAAATTGTCTTAAGGATCTCTAATGTATTAGAGGAAAAAAGAGGTGAAAATCCATATAAAAAATATACTACAGTAATTTAAAAAGTAAATGTAGTGTTGTTACCCGTACTACAGTTAAGTGTATTATAGCATATGTACTATAGAATTGACTACTTTTTCTTAATAAATGCTACAACATATTGCATTAACTATAGTAAACTGATAAACTACTGCTTGTATAATAACGATTTTACTACAGTAAACGTGTGTATTGTCGTACTGTATACTTTAGATTTATAAAGTTAGTTCAGTAGCTGCTAATTAGATTTGTGTTATTTTTGTATTAGATCAACTATAGAATTACCCACAACAGATTAATTCAAGTACTTTCGTTTTTGCTATAAATTACTATAATTTTTTTTCATGTGGGAAACACGAAAGCAATGTCTTATGTAAAGACATATATATATATATATATAAAGATTATTTATGAATAAATGCACTTGATATTCTCTGGTCTTCATCTGTCAGCGACAGCAGTGTTTGATTCGGGCAGGTTCTGGACGCGCGTGCACACACACATCCCATCCTGGAAAAGCCTCCTGCTGTACAGTCCTGTATTCAGCTCTACAAGAACACAGGTTACGTTTTATTAATGATATTTTGCTTTCATAATTCGAATAAAACAGAAGTTCGAGTTCAATGTACTCTTGCCTCAGTGAAGTGTTAATCGCCAAGTTGTCAGGATGAGGTAAGACCTGATTTCTCCTCACGTAGACTCTCTTAGGTGCAGGAAAGTCCTGCTGGTACAGAGAACATCTCTGCTCTTTGCCAGTCTTGTTTTCTCTGGCAGGAAACTTTCCAAAGCACTCTCCTGGAGCGCCATCTGGGTTGTAAGAAGGGTAATCCTCCCTGTTTGATGTGACGAAGCTCCTGTCACCTGTAATTATGTAGAAAGAGCACACGTTTACCTCATAGAAGTTTCCAAAATCGATTAGAGAGGGTTACAATACACTGTTTATAGCTTTTAATTAATACTATGAAATACTAGGAGATAGCTATTTCTTATTATTATGAGTGGTGAAAACGGCAAACTGGCAAAAGGCCAAAACAAAGGTTTTTATACAGTATACAGTGCGTGACACTTCAAAATGTCCGTTACCGCCGCAGGACCCTGCTGAAAAATCTAGCTTAAACCAGCCTAGGCTGGTTTTAGCTGGTTGACCAGCCTGGTTTTAGAGGCGTTTTGGCCATTTCCAGGCTGGTCTTAGCTGGTCAGGCTGGAAAATGACCAGCTAAATCCAGCTAAAACCAACTTGACCAGCCTGGTCTAAGCTGGAGATAGCTGGTTTTGGCTGGGCTCCCTGCCTGGCTAGGCTGGTCAAGCTGGTTTTAGCTAGTCATTTCCCAGCCTGACCAGCTAAGACCAGGCTGGAAATGGCCAAAACCCCTCTAAAACCAGGCTGGTCAACCAGCTAAAACCAGCCAACCAGCCTAGGCTGGCTTAAGCTGTTTTTGTCAGTAGGGCGACTAAGGGATAAAGAACGTTTTTAGGTGTAACAACAGTTTGCGACAATGCCGCTAGGGAGCACAAAGGGACGGTAAAGTCTTGATCGGATATGCGGCTGGCCGGAAGTGCGATATGCACATCAATATAGCAGCATTTTTTATGACACTGTATAACAATAATTAATATTTTTACCGTACTGTGATGGATGGGTTTAGGGTGGGAGTAGGCATTAAAAAATACAATTTATTGGGTAATTTAATAGATAGCATCAATAATACTCAGTACAACTACTGTTTTTATGTTACTGAAGGTTGGGTTTAGAGTTGCCGGTAGACGTTAATAAAATACAATAAATGGGAAATTTAATAAATAATATAAATAATTTTCATTAACTTTCGGCCGCAACCAGATTTGATCTAGCTACAGCCCAAAGGGACGGGATGCGAATGAACAGAAATATACATTAGCTGTAAATACTCCGTTATTTGTAAATGAAGATAAAATAATGAAACAAAGCATTATAATTCCTTCATAAATCAGTAAAAAACTTGTTAACAAGCATTGTTATTATTGTAAACTTGTTAAGTGCAAAGAGGATTTATTTTGGAAATTAAAACTAAAGAATGACTAAAATGAAAGTACAAACATACATACATAGAGTTGAATTCAGAATTATTAGCCTCCCTTTGAATTTCTTTTTCTTTTTAAAATTTTTCCCAAATGATGTTTAACAAATTTTTTAAAAACCATTTTAAGGTCAAAATGATTAGCCCCTTTAAGCTATTTTTTTTTCCGATAGCCTACAGAACAAACCATCGTTATACAATAACTTGCCTAATTACCCTACCCTGCCTAGTTAACCTAATTAACCTAGTTAAGCCTTTAAATGTCACTTTAAGCTGTATAGAAGTGTCTTGAAAAATATCTAGTCAAATATTATTTACTGTCATCATGGCAAAGATAAAAGAAATCAGTTATTAGAAATGAGTTATTATAACTATTATGTTTAGAAATGTGTGGAAAAAAATCTCTCCGTTAAACAGAAATTGGGGGGAAAAAAACAGTGGGGCTAATATTTCAGGGGGGCTAATAATTCTGACCTCAATTGTACATAGACTACATAAATAAATAAATAAATAAATAAATAAAGCAGTGTTTTAGTCTTAATAGAGAGATGTACAGTGTTTGCTATTTTAAAGTGACTAGGACAGTCAATAAATAAGCTTTTTCATTCACGGTTTCACTTATATTTTCATTGTTGATTATGTTTTACTTTCTTATATTATGTCTTAATTATTGCACATAAATAATGAATGAATGATTAAATAGGCCTAAATAATTATTCCTTTTTTTTAGATTTATTTTTGGCCTTTATTAGATAGGACAGTAATGAGACAGGAAGTTTGGGAAAGTCCTTAAGCTGGGATTTGAACTCAGGACACCCTGACGTGTTATTGCACCATATGTTGGTACACTAACCACTAGGCTATTGTGCCAACAATAATTGTTTATTTAAAGATATTACCAGCGAAACACAGAGAAACGGTCCAGCACATGGTCTAAAGGGCTCTTAAATTGAATGCTACTTCAAAAGCATAAAAAAAATTGACCTTCCTCAAGCAGATCACCAAAATTGTAATGAAAATATTTAGCAAAAGACCGAAAATTAACTCCTGCAAGTTCATTTTTAATATTTTTCAAAAGGTCAATGTTCTCCTTCAAATTATAATTTTTTTAAAACTGTGTGTGTCTTTAAGCTATTTTAAGGTACTAATGTAGCATTTAAATGGTATAAATGTAATTTTTAATCTTTACCTTAGGGTACGTGACAGCTCTGTAACATTTTTTTTCTGAGGGTTCAGAGCTGTTCTAATTAGTACAAATGTTTTTATTTTCCCAGATTTCAATTATTTCTATACCATCAAGAGTTAGGTTGCACCGTAGGATCTTCTTTGGTTCCATTTTTGGGCAGATTTTTGGTCCAAATTCAGCTTCTGTTGTGGTTACCATCTTTTCTCGCTTGTCAGGGTAGAGCAGCAAACCTGAAGAGAAGATTTATCAGCTTTTGTTGTTTCGCTTGTTTATTTGCCTGACATCTGAACACCATGTGCAACGTTCTAAAGTCACATATCTATGGAAATTTTGAGGTAAAAGGCAAATTAAAATCTCCTTGTTCAGCTGGTTACCTGCCATTGAAGGAAGTTCTCCCAGCATCGGGAAAGCTTGTGGGTGTTTTGATGTAATTTCGCCATTTTTGTAGAGCAGTAAATCTATTCTGTGTCGATGACTGAATGGAATTGGTAGAGATGGCTTCTGCTGTTTTGCGAATGCCTTCACGCGAGTGGTCATATTTGAGTTACTGTTGAGACTAAAAATATTCAATCTATTCAAACATTGCAAAATATTCAAAAAAGTAAATATATTGAATGAAAAAGTGCTTTATTTTCAAATCAAACTCTTAATCTTGCTTTAATTACACATATTTGTTCACTGTGACTGATTGACTTTATGTTGTAAACCCAGGTTTCAAAACAGCCTATAGTGCACTATAAACATTAGCCCATTTCTAAATGATTAGATAATAGTGATTTGAGACTCACCTCAGGCATTTCACGTTTTTTTCATGTAAATCTGCTTCCAGTTTAGTAGCTGCTGATTTTTGTCACATTCTTGCAGTGCAGTGGCATGGTCGGAAAGCACTGTTATAGTCAGTTAGTGGCAGTTTCCATGGCTGCTCTATTCTTTATTGAAAGCCTGACGGGTGATGGACTTAAGAACAATGAGTGTTCTGTAATAAATACCTCAGAGCGATGTGACGCTGTGCTTGTGCTCAGCATGAGACTCTTAGTTTAATCTTACTTAAATAAACCCTGGTAGTTTCTGTGTCTTGATATTTGTGCTTAAATCTGCTCAGTTTGCCAATTGGTGAAAGCAAATGTATTAATTATGTGTAACCATAGGAAGGTTCTGTTTGTTGGAATAATGCAGTTGAAAGTTTTAATATACAAAAAAACATGAGGTAATCACAAACTGTTAGTTAACAGGGTTTTTTTATTTATTTATTTTTTACATCATACATGTTTTATTTTCAAATAACCATGGACTAACATTCTGAAAGCCTGGTCAGTATATTGGTCAGCAAGTGTACTTTATTCATGATAAACTATTATACAAAATGTCGCTTAATGAACATTCATTCATTTTCCTTCGGGAAACAGTGAAAGTGTATAGGTGTTTCCCAGTGATGGGTTGCAGCTGAAAGGGCATACGATGCGTAAAACATATGCTTAATAAGTTGGCGGTTCCTTCTGCTGTGGCAACCCCTGATTAATAGGGACTAAAGCGAAAATAAAATGAATAAATGGACAAAATGCAATAATTGTATGAAGATTAAAATAATTATATAAACAATAATGACCAGATTTTTGGTTGGTTGACTTAGAAATATAGTCTACCTAGTATAGTTTTTTTTACAATTTGTTTTGTACACAATATGTTTTGTAATAGTATATATATATATATATATATATATATATATATATATATATATATATATATATAGATATATAAAAAAAGCTGAGTGAAACTTTTGCTTTTGTCTACTCCGGTCTATAGTCTAATCAAAAACTGCATTATGAATGAAAATTTAAATACACTTTCTGGCAATAGGTGGTGCTTAAAGAAAGGCAGAAATGCTGGAAGAAATATGTTAAATCCTCAAAGGTAATTTCCTCAGGTTTTTAGAATAGCTTCATTTAAATAAAGATTATTAAATTGGATAAATTGCATACCAGTATCGGGTTGATACTTGGCTAAAATATTGTATCGTACATGAAATGTCGATAATACGCACCGATACCACTCAACAGTAATTCACTACGTGGATGTATGTGATTTGTTGTCCTGCCTGACTTCAATGGCGTAATGTATTAATTAATGTATTATATATTAATAGCTTAGTCCTTATAAACAATCCGTTTAAAATTTATTATTAACAAATCGATATTGAAGAATAAACCGAATATGCAACATGATCCTGTGTGAGTATAACAGGGTTTTATGCGTCCCCAATATGCAATGTCGAATGTGAGAGTGACACTATAAGGAAACGTACACTGCACACACTTGATTATGTAATGAAGTCGTAGATGTGTGTCAGTGCAAGGATAACTTATCCTTTAAAAGTCCATGCTTAATTGGTCATCTGTATCGATTTACAGGGTTCTCAACAATGTGTGTGTGCCACATTGTGCCAACAGGTGTGCCAAGCTTATGGCATCATATTCAAAAAGACTTGAGACTGTAATTGCTGCCAAATGTGCATCAGCAAAGTATTGAGCAAAGGCTGTGAGTACTTATGTACATGTGATTTTTCAGGTTTTTTATTTTTAATAAATTTGCAACAATTTCAAAAAAAATTTTTTTTCACATTGTCATTATGAGGTATTGTGTGTAGAATTTTGAGGAAATAAACGTAAATTTAAATAAAAATGTGGAAAAAGTGAACCGCTATGAATACTTTCTGGATGCACTGTATATATATATATATATATATATATATATATATATATATATATATATATATATATATATATATATATATATATATATATATTATTGTGATGATAAAGCAGATTTTTTGGATCATTCCAGTCTTCCATGTATTCAAAAAAATAAACTTTTACATTGGCAATGAAATAAGTTGAAAAGAAACAACATTTTTTGATTGTGTGGTTTTAATCAAAAGCAAAATTGGATATTCTCAAGCAGTGATTGCTAACTACAATCTGAAAAGGGGTAAATACAACAGGGTGGCAGTTCAAAATCATACTATCATCATACTATCATTTAATTGGGAAGAGCATGAAGCCTGTAAAAGTGCAGTCAGTGTCTCTACTTAACACAATACTTTCCTCAGTGCTCTGCACAGACACTTTATCCCCTGTGTTCAGTCGTAAAACCACAGATCCTGCAGTCCCTGATATCAATTTAGGTGAATCACAGAACTTGACCTTCTCCTCTGCCCCTACCTGAATCTTTAGACAGGCAGACTGTTGGGACGAAATGTGGTAGCTGATAAAATACATGCCAGTTATTGTCACATCAAAGTAACCGTCACCATCTAAAACACCATTAATCCCAGAGATCAATGGGACGTCAAAGACAACTAAATTGTCCTGAAGAATCTTCTCTAATTTAGGAGTTTTTTTATAAGAGAATACAAAATACTGGTCTGGAGCAACTTTTCCTGTTAAAACTCCCCTCTCTCCTTTTGGTCCCTTTGGCCCCGGTGGACCCTGTGGTCCCTCTGGTCCCTTCACACCGGGCCTGCCTGGGAGTCCAGGTTTTCCAGGGTCTCCTTTCGGCCCAGTCATCGGCACTGCATTCTCACCTGTAAACAGTATAAAGAGAGTTTGTAAGCAAACCTTTTATTTTATTCATCTGGAAGCTAGTCTGCTTTAACACATTACTAAAAACATATCATGTCGTTAGCTTGTCTTTTAAATTATTTGACCAATTGGCTAACTTGTTTTAGCACGTTGTTGGTATCAGTTAACATGTTTCTAGCATGTTTCATCATGAGGCCTGCATTTCGTAAGTTGCTAACATGAATTAGCATGTTGCTAGAATGTTTTTAGGACTTCCCTAGCTTTTGTCATGGTTCTAGCATGCCTCACAACAGGGTCAGTATGTTTTGTTAGCTAGCACATGTGTCGTAGCTCGTAGCGAGATTTAACACTATGCTCTATTGTTAAAACAACACGTGAATTAGCATGTCACTAGTATGTTTTAGCATGTTTTAGCACACAACCTTTAACATGTTGCTAACATGTTGCCAGCATGAATGATTATCATAAATTACCATTTTTTAACACATGGCTAACATGTTTAAGCATGATTTAAATGTTGGTAACATGTTCTACCATGGTTAACTTTTTTGTTGGCATACATGATAGATTAGCATGATTCTTGCATTTGTAGCACTTGGCTAACACAATCTGACATTTGCTAATATGTTGTAACACATCAATACCATTATTTAGAATATTGCTATTATTTTGAGCAGTTGTAATTATAGTTTATAATCTAAATGACACCATTTTATTTTAAATTGGAAAGAATGCATCAGTAGTTTGAAGAACAAAGTAACAAAAAATCTTTTACTTATAACTATAAATCATAAATCTATAAATCCAATCCAGTCAAAATAATTTTCTATTATTATTAATGTAAAAAAAATACTATATTATTTTTCATAAATATTCATTTATTTAAAATTTATATTTCCTGCACCCAAAAAAATATTTTTTGAGGGACAAATTGATTGTTTTATGTTAAATCCAATTAAATCTGTAAAACGTTTAAGGTAACATAATCGATTTGTGTTGCGATGACATGAAGGATAATGTGGAGCATTTTTTTTTACAATGAACGAAACAAATGCTCTAGAATGTATGTATTATCTTATTCAAACTCATGGCAAATTGAGTAAATCCAGAGAAACGGAGATCTTTCATGTGGTCTCATAACTTTATCTGTAAATTGTGACTATAGATGGTATGCCTAAATCGCAATATTAGGGTTTTATTGTTTATTAAAGGTTTAAAAATTAACATATTGTTATTTTTTTAATTATACAATGATGACCATGTTATTTTATATTTAAATGTTCAATTTCTGTACTTAAATACTGTTAGATTCCCCAGAAAACCATCAAGCACTGTTTATTTATTTATTTTTGCTTGTAGTTTATAATAATTTATGCAGATGTACTGCAAAAGACTTGCTCATCCCAGTCATTTTTTTAGCAAATAGAGCTATTCCAATCATCTGCTGAAATTATATTCATATCGCAATATATATGGCGGGCGGCAAAACAAAACATCGCAATGTCAGATTTTTCCAATATCGTGCAGCTCTAGTCTGAATACCTGGATCTCCTTTTTCTCCTTTAGCACCATCCTTTCCATCAGTACCAGGAACCCCAGGAATACCTGGTGTTCCAGGGAAACCCTTGTTACCAGCACATGTTTCTGACATAGACGAAGTCACCAGCAACAGCATAATAGCAAGCTGTCGCACCACATGTGCAGACATGAGGACAAGTGGCTGAATAAAACAAAAAACATCAAATAAAAGCATATATGTCAACTGCTGAATAAAGCTGTAATGGCCATTTCATTAATTGAAGCATACATACATATCAAGTGTGCCTTTAAATCAAACCAAGCCTGCAAACTAAAATTCAATTGCAAACTGCAGATTTACTCCAATAAGATTAATAATTAGAAGACTTTTATCTTACCATCTTTCCAAGAAGGCTGTTGAAAAACAGATGGTGGCCTTAAAGAGTGGCGTTACATTAAATGTTTTTCTTGCGTCTGTATGATGAAGCTCAGTTTCAGAGGAGAAGAGCAGCGTTGCATAACAAAGGGAAGTAACAAACATGTATTCAGCAACATTTGGATTTCGATTAACCTTGGATTACAGCAGTATTTTTTTTTACATTTTATTTATTGTTAAAGTTTGCAAGTTGCATATCCCTTTTCTGAGAAATTGAAAAAGGAAGGAAATAAAAGAAATAAAAAAAGACAGATCAACACTCAGGGTTCACTTTGTGTAACTGCAATGTTATACAGCGTATAAATATTTATATCTGCAATAAAATACAACAGGTGAGTTTACTAAACTAACACACCTTTAAATAATATAACTAATTTTATATTAAAAACCAATGTTGAGTGAAATATTACACTATTACCTACTTTATTTGAAGCTTATTATATTTTAGAAAACAAGCCTAAACCCACCTAAACCCACCTCATGCCATAAAATACAAAAATAAACAGTGGAAGTAAATGTATACAATGCAATGATGCATTAATGCAACTGTACACACCCTCATGTATATAAACTATTGAACACAGCACTTGAATGTGGCATCTATGTAAGGCTGGGCAATAAAACTAATGATAATTATCACAATCCAATATTCATTGGTTTATTCATTCATTCATTCATTCATTCATTCATTCATTCAGTGTCCTTCAGCATTGTCCCTTTATTCATTAGGGGTTGCCACAGCGGAATGAACCGCCAACTATCCAGCATACTGTAAGTCTGGCAACGCAGTACTGGGAAACATCCATACATTCGCACATACACTATGGCCAATTTAGTTTATTCAATTCAACTATAGCGCATGTTTTTGTACTGTGGGGGAAACCAGAGCACAGAGGAAACCCACATGAACAGAGAACAGGGAAACTCCACACAAATGCCAACTGACCCAGCCGGGACACGAACCAGCAACTTTCTTGCTGTGAGGCGACAGTGCTAACCACTGAGCTACCATGTTGCCCCAATACAATATTCCCTTAATAAAAATATTCTCAATGTTTATGCTTGAAAGTGGAACTAAGCAGCACAACTTGTTTGCACCATATGAATCATTTTTGTATTTGTCTCGGCTAACAGTAGTGTATTTACACTTTTTAATTTACCAGATGCTTTTATGCAAAGAAACACACACATGTAGATAAAAGAGAAGCACTGAAAATCTCCAGAGAGCAGCAATAAATCGATGACATGACAAGTTAGGTTAGCAATAAAGTTTAATGTTAAGTCCTTGTAACAGTGTTTGCCTGTTGCATATGAGGATGAAAGAATGCATCTCCTACAGGTGGTTTGTCAAGCCTACTCACCTGTGTGAAGCACACTCAGAATTAAATAGCTTGAGTTTAGTTTGTTTGCAGTGAATAGATCTTAAAAGGATCACATGATCAGCTCCAAAGAGAAGAGCTTAAAGTTAACAAAGAATGGCATGATTATTGAGTAATTCTAGCAATGCTGCTTGTGCACTTTCTGTTTGAATCTGTATTAGACTAAACGTTGTTAGATTTACAGTGCTGTGAAAAGTTTGTCATTCAAAAGTTGTTGTTTTTTAATCTTGATACTTTTATTTGTGTAGGCCATTCTTATCTGATCAAAATATGACAACAAAGACAATTATAATGTAGCAAAATATTTAAATCTTAAATAAATAGTGTTCTTTCCTTTTATTAACTGAATCTTTAAAATAATAAGCAGTAGTTGTTTTAATTGATAATAATAAGAAATGTCTCTTAAACATTTCTAATAATGTTTCTTAATTTCTGAAGAATTAAAAACACTGAAAACTGGAATAATGGTAATAGAAATTACTAACACCTCTGTTTGGATATATTTGGAATAAATGCGGTCTTTTATATGAACATAAAAAGCAATAATTGCATGATTATGCACACAAACAATTGTGGGTTGTTTAAACCCAAATTTCAGTAAGATATGTTCAAACACAGCTACTGGGGTAAATATATCAATATTTGAATATAAAATATATCAATATTTAAAGTTTATTTGCTAAAATTGGACAATTAGTATTTATACATATAGTAGTTATGCCATATATATAAAGCCGTGAGATATTAAAGTAATATCAGCACTCATACAGCCTCTTCACCCTTGTATATTACTCCGCCCACACGAGTGGCAAGCAGAGTACTACAGTTTGACAAATGTTTCTGCTGTTGGGCAACATAATGTATTTTTGAGGCTTTTTTTAGTCAAGAATAGTTGTTTAGATTGCAACTATGAGGTTATTTATAAGGACAATGCCTATTTTAAATTTTCATAATTTTGGAGATTCAGTGCGTTGGCAGCCAGTCTCTCATACTGAGCAGAGCAAAAATGGTTGACGTTCTGCCACTAGATGGCAATATATAAATATATATATTTTTGCATACGTTTCAAACTACAGCTGAACAAATCATTACAGAACAGGTAAGTGGCATTCTAAGTTGATATCTCTTTCTTGTATTTTGTAGAGCTGTATTTATAACACAGAAACTGGTAGTGTTTGCTTTGCTCTGGCTTTTTCGGAGTTAATTATTGCGATATCCTGATTGCAACAGAGAAATACTGGGAAATCTTTGTAGATTGATGGCATTTCATGTTGTTCAGCCTTATAATCTTAAAATGTAAGCTAAATCACCTGTTTTGTCATCACTTCAGACATTATGCAGGAGAATCATTCAAATACTAGCTCTAAAGTGAATTAGTGGTGAATTAGTAACGGTTTCTGCTATTCTGACGTCAGCTGCAGTTGTGAATGAACGTCGAAAGAAAGTAGTTCCTCTTATAAAAGGGTTTTTAGACTCTCCGTGCTTGATCTTTTTTATATATACTCGATTGTGCCGTCAAACTGTTGTATAAAAGCATTATCACACGAGTAGCAGTGCGATGTGGCTGTACTCACAAAACTTGAGACAAACATTTTATCCAAGCAATATTTTATTTGATTTGGCTTGTGGCTTTTTAAAACACAGCAGTTTAATAATCATGTCTTATCACTCAGTATTAAAGTATATAGTTCAAAACTATAGTGCAACAATTAGTGTGCATGAATCAGGAAACCTGAGAAAACACTGTCTGCCCTATCTGCTGTTGCATACATGCCATTAAAGGCATTTGTCATCAGCCAGACTTTCTCATTCTCCTTCAAATAGAGAGACAGTCCACCAGAGCTCACCTGCTGGCTGCCCCTCTGCGTGTGATCACAGAAACTCACCAGATTCTTATCATTATGCACTAGGATAACACACAGCTTTTTATCATGAGACGATGCATGAAACACAAAATAATAAGTGCCAGGAATTTTACAAACAAATTTGCTCTCATCGGTACTGAAATGGCCTTGAGGATTGGTGATAATCTTGCTGAAGCGTATCACCTTATTGGCATCAGGAGGAATTCTTGTGTGACGGGACACACTGAATGCAGACTGCAGTTGAGATCCGGATACATCCACAAGGCCTGCTTCGCCGGGCTCTCCTGGAGGGCCTGGTGGTCCCATTATGCCAGGATCTCCATGGAGACCTCTCTTTCCAGGTGGTCCTTTTGGACCAAATGCCCCCTTTTCTCCCTTTATAACGGCATCATTGATAGGAATTCCTGTTAAGACACATTGATTGCTTTTATACTGGACTTCGTTTTTTAAAATTAAATACTTCAAAGGTATGGTTGAGTTTAAAATGAACATTTGAAGAAGAGATTATATCTTCTTGCAGGGATAATCCCCCCATTTATACATAGAAAAAATAGATTAATTTTAGATTAATAGATTAAAAACATTTAAATTGCTGTAAGAGTTTCCACAAACTCCTGCAATTCAATATCCAAATGACTTCTTGCTTTTGGAGGTACAATAAAGATTATAAACGGACAATTGTGTTTGGCCTGTGAATGTTATAGTCACTGTCAAAGTAGTCATGATTGTAGCCTTGTATTTTTTTTATAATCACCGACCACACACACACACATACTGATGAATGATAGCCACCTGATAATGATAATGGAAAAAATATTTACTCGATATTTCAATTCTCAATAATGTGAAGCTGAAAACAGATAAACGAATATAGTTATATATATAAATTGTATTCTTGAAATGTAAACAAATTTGGATTTCAACGGCTGCAACACACTGCAAAAAAGTTGGGGCAGAGGCAAAAACCACGTGAAAAGGTCATAGAATATCCCAATTGAACCATTTTGAAGCAGTCTGTAATAAGCTTGTGAATCGGTGATGATAAATAAAGACTTTATGTTTGTGTTTAAAATTATCATTACAGTTTTCGCAAGCAAAGCAGGACCATGGCTCGTTATTGTGTGTCATTCATGTGAGAAGTAAAGAAAATATAGTTAATAATGCAAATCAAATGAGAGCAACTTGTTTCTGTAGATATCGTAGTGATAAACAGGGGTGGATTTAGTCATTTTGGGGCCCTAAGCAATTCCAGCCATGGTGTCCAAAAATTTTTAAATGCACCTTTTGTACTTTATTTATTATTATTATTATTATTATTATTATTATTATTATTATTAATAATAATAATATTATTATTATTTTGCAGTTTTTTTCTTATATCATTCGATCTCCTTTTCTACATTTTCTTAATGCAAAATAATAAATTATGATAGCAACATGTAAAGCATCTTGTAAAACATTTAAAACTATTTGTTTTCTTCAAATGAATTCACAGCTAAAAATAATAAATGAACTATTTCTTTTTATAAACTAAATCTTTATTTGACTGCTGTACTGGTCCATGATTGAAGATGCTGCACACATTTGCGCAGATGTAATGATTACATTCAAATAAAAAAATTTACACACTCATCTAACAAAAGTATGGTAGAAAATAATGTTATTATGTATGCTTCTATTTGGGGGCCGTCGTATTCCCTGGGCCCCTTAGCGGCTGCTTTCCTTGCTTATTGGTTAAATCCGCCCCTGGTAATAACGTCTTATATTTTATTACTTTTACTACTAACAAATTCAATGATATGGTCCACAGTGCCAAAACAACTCATCATCAGAATCATTTGGAGAAACGCGCTACAAGGGATGCGCTGTATACGACTCACTAAAAGATTCTGTTCATAAGAGTCATTTGCTCATAACACGCAAGAGACGCTAACTGAACTGAATTTTAAATATAGAACAAGCTTCATGACTAGAAAGACTCGGTTTCCACAATCTATAGCACTCATAATCCCTAATTTTAAAAACCTTACCGAGATCTCCTTTCTCTCCCTTCATTCCTTCCCTTCCATCGCGTCCGGGAAATCCAGGAATACCAGGCAGACCAGGCATCGCTCCAGCAGGACAGGTGTCAGCAGAGGCCAGACAGAGCCACAGGGAAGCCGACAAAAAGCTTACTAAAATGAGGTGACCGCTAAACATGTTTGCTGTCGAGCGAGGAGAGAAGCAGAGCCACTCAATCCTTCAGACACCGAGCTCTGAAATCTTACACACAAGAACAAGTAAATCACAGTCACGCTTCCTCTTTTTCTTTGCATGTGTTGCACTTATCTTTTAAAAAAAATTCATATAAAGTTTACAACAGGCCCTGTTGACAACTACAACAGAAATTGGTCTATTTGTCAATGATGTGGGCCTAAACAAAGATTATTTTCATTAATCATAATATTTCAAATTAACATATAAGTGCTGTTTCATATTTATGTCTGTTTATCTGTTTTCATCTCACATGTTGATATAAGAGAATCAAAAGTCAGGGTTATTATACCAAATTCAGATTTAAAAAGTCTATTAATAACATTAATTGTACAGTATGTTCTTTACAGGGGAAATGCAGTGGCGCAGTAGGTAGTGCTGTCGCCTCACAGCAAGAAGGTCCCTGGTTCGTGCCTCGGCTGGGTCAGTTGGCGTTTCTTTGTGGAGTTTGCATGTTCTCCCTGTTTTTTCGTGGGTTTCCTCCGGGTGCTCTGGTTTTCCCCACAGTCCAAAGACATGCGATACAGGTGAATTGGATAGGCTAAATTGTCCATAGTGTATGGATGTGTGCGAATAAGTGTGTATGGGTTTACCAGTGATGGGTTGTGCCTGGAAGGGCATCCGCTGCGTTAAACATATGCTGGATAAGTTGTCGGTTCATTTCGCTGTGGCGACCCCAGATTAATAAAGGGACTAAGTCGAAAATGAATGAATGATTGAATGAATGTTCTTTACACATGAATGTAAACATGCCTGATAATTGTTCCTTTTTTATCTTTTTTTTAATTGCAATTTATGTGAAAAATATTATTTATATGAAGGGGTAGATTTAACCAATAAGCAAGGTAAGCGGCCGCTTAGGGCCCCCAATAAATGTCAAGAAGTATTAATTATACCTACAGTATAAACTATATATAACATCATTTTCTATAATATTTTGTATAGTGAGAGAATTTTTTACATAACTGAATATTATTTAATATACACTAATATTATAATAATAATAATAATGTAATGTTATGTAATAATAATATTATAAAACAAAATATCCACAACCCCAATCATGGAGACGTCCAGCAGTCAAATTTATAAATAAATATACATATTTGCTATTTTTTATTGTAAATTTATTTTAAGAAAACTAATCACAGCATTAAGATAAAACATTAAAAAGAAGATTGAGTAATATAAAAAACAAAAAACAAATAATAATTAAATAAAAATAGGAAGGGTGCATCAGGACTTGGGCCCCATGGCAGGAGTTGCCTATAAGGCCCCCAGTCTGCTAAATCCGCCCCTGTCTATATGACAACATTTTTCAGATTTGGAAGAAATGTCATTGGAAGTTTTAAGAATAAAACAAAAATTATGTTTTACGCAAACATTTAACTATAAAAATCAAGATAAGAAAATACATAGAAAATTGATTTTTTAAAATTCTTTTTATTACTATATGTTTTCCTAAATTATATTTTGTCGTAGACAAAAGTGAAGAGCGGGTTGAGGGGTTCTACAGACTAAATTAAAGGTCCCCAAAAGGGCGTAGGCCCTTAGAACCGTCCTAACTTTCCTCCCTAGTGGTGGCTCTGAGAATTACTACATTGCGTACAGGAATAATAGCGCAATCTGTGCATTTTTATTTACTTTGGCGATAGCGTAATGATGGCGTATTTCGTTTTAGCTGTGTAAGGCTTAAATAAAACTGGTGTTTTCGATTGAGGATAAGAGTTTGACCAAAGGTTTATGAGAACTGAAAAGCTACAGTGCTACATGTTTTCTTCGTGAATTTCTGACTTAAAGCTGGACAAATGGTGGATCGGTTAATTTGTTGGTGAAAATTGATCGCACTGGATCAGAATGTCATGTGGCGGGGAGTGGTCGTCAACACACTGCTCGTACTGTCGTTCCGTCAGTATTTAGGTTATCATTGTTTAACAAGGTAATGTGGTAATATAAATCAGGTGAGGTGGAAAACGTATACATATCATATATTTTCATCTACTTGCCATCTAATTACAAAATATAGTTAAAGTTGGAGGTATTTTGACAAAATTCTGACAGAATTCATTTTGCTTGGATTCATTTTTTTGAGGTATATATTTAACATCAGACAACAAAATTAAAACCAGAATCTTTGCGTACAGTCATATGCTTTTATTTGGAATTTGAAATTGAAGACATTCAGCAAAAACAACAATACTGTTTTAATGATACACAAATACAAGAATTTTAATATAGCATGCAGCAGAGCAATTAGAATTTCATTTATTATTTAAATTGCAAGTATCACTGCGACAGTAAAATATACCATCAGCAGGGTCCAGTAACCAATATTTCAGGTATTGTATTCTTATTAATAACTCTACTCTGCATTGCGATAGATTAAAAACCCATTGAACACTGCATACAAGCTTTTGGGCATTTGTCCAGCACCACCAGTCTCAGAGAAAGGCTCAATCCAGACTTTATCACTTTTTGATAATGTAAGCACGGCTCCACCGGACACAACAAGAGAGACTGATTTTGAGTTAAAGTCGCAGAAACTCAGGCTTACTGGAGACGCACTTGTACTCTTAAGTCTGAGACATAATCGACCATTAGATGATGCATGAAACACAAAATAATACACCCCTGGAACCTTGCAAGTAAAATAACCAGTTTCAATTTGGAAATCATTATTGACATTGCTAAGCATAACATTAAAGGTGACAGGTTGTTTATATTGAGCCTGGCTTGCTTCATTTCGCAGTACAGAGAAAGCAGGTTTCTCAATAGCTTTGGCTCTATCAGCGCCTCCACTGGATCCTCTTGGACCCGCAGGACCAAGCGGCCCCCATGGGCCAATAGCACCCATTAAACCCTTTTCACCAGGTTCTCCTGGAGGACCGCGGACCCCTATGTCTCCTTTCAGCTCCTCAAGGGTGATTCTGCTCAGCTTATCCTGCAAAGCTGAGAGAAAGCACTTTGGTCAAAGATTTGGGATGGGTACACTGTAAAACCCAACAGTCAACTTAATCAAATGAAATGAGTGTAGTTAGCTCAAAATTGAATTAAATTTTGAAAAGATTTTTGAACTCAGTGTTGAAGGTAATGAGTTAATTAAATACCTCATTACTTCAGCTTATATGGAAAAGTCCACAGTACGTATATAGATTAGTTTTTAACTCAAATGGTTTGTAGCAATCGGATTCCTCAAACGGTTTGAGTTGACTTAACTTACTGGGTTTTACAGTACTCAGTTGGTTTGAGTTCTCTTCATTTATTGGGTTTTACTGTGCTCAAATTGCTTCGTTTACTCAAATGGATTAAGTTCACAGTACTCATTGGGATTCGTTTTTGAACTTAAATGTTTTGTTGCAATCGGCTTACCATAACTTTTTGGGTTTTACAGTAAAGGTTTTTTGAATGTTTTTTAAAAAGTCTATCCTTACCAAGGTTTTTTTTCATTTGATCAAAAATACAGAAAAAAGTGAAATATTATTAGAATTTAAAGTAAGGGTTTTCTTATTGAACTTAGTTATACATTTTAGTCATTTCTGTGATTTGGCGACGCAGTGGCGCAGTAGGTAGTGCTGTCGCCTCACAGCAAGAAGGTTGCTGGTTCGAACCTCGGCTGTGGAGTTTACATGTTCTCCCTGCGTTCGTGTGGGTTTCCTCCGGGTGCTCTGGTTTCCCCCACAGTCCAAAGACATGTGGTACAGGTGAATTGGCTAAATTGTCCGTAGTGTATGTGTGTGTGAATATTGTGTACAGTATGTGTTTCCCAGTGATGGGTTGCAGCTGGAAGGACATCCGCTGCATAAAACAAAATGCTGGATAAGTTAGCGGTTCATTCCGCTTTGGTGACCCCAGATTAATAAAGGGATTAAGCCGAAAAGAAAATGAATGAATGAATGAATGAATTTCTATGATTTTTTGCTGAAATTTTCTCTACATCTTTACTCCAGTCTTTAGTGTCACGTGACCAATTAGAAATTGTTTTAATATACTGTTTTGTTGGTCTATTGCTATCAGCTGTTTTTGAAACTAAGTGAACATCAACAGTAATGATTTGTGTAATCATCAATTTACAAAATCCAATTTTATACTTTAGTGTGTTAAACATTTTATTTTTTAGAATTTTTTGATGAATAGAAAGTGCAAAATAACAGCGTTTATATGAAGCTAAATCTTTTTTCCCATCTCTCTTAAAATTGATCAATAAATACACTTTTAAGGTATACTAAATCACAGTTTGTGCAAAAAATGTGACAGTTCAACAGTTTATGACACTAATATTAATAATAATAATATTAATACTTACTCCCAGGGCCATTTATATTGAAGTTGATATTTAGCCGCACCAACTTGGTGTTTCGTAACATCTAGTTTTTATGAGGTGGCTCGTTAGCCCAACGCTCAACCCCCAACCTGGAGGACCAGGACATACACTACGGACAATTTAGCTTACCCAATTCACCTACAGCACATGTCTTTGGACTGTGAGGGAAACCAAAGCACCTGGAGGAAACCTACGCGAACACGGGGAGAACATGCAAACTCCACACAGAAATGCCAACTGACCCAGCCGGGGCTCGAACCAGCGATTTTCTTGCTGTGAGGCGACAGCGCTATTCACTGCACCACCGTGTCGCCCAATAATAATAATAATAATAATAATAATAATAATAATAATAATAATAATAATAATAATAATAATAATAATAATAATAAATGTTTCTTGAGCAGTAGATCATAAAATTATTTCAGAAGGATCATTTGATACTGAAGACTGGAGTAATGATGCTGAAAATTCAGCTTTAAATCATAGGGAATTTGGAATATATTATATTTGAAACTACACTGAAAAAGCAAACATTTTACATTGGAATACAAGTTCACAGTTTTTCTGAAAATGTATAAATAAGACTTTTTAAAAACATGAAAAAAATCTTACTGATGCTAAACTTTAGACAGGCCGTGTATATACTTCCTTTGCACTCATAAACATGAGAGATTATATTCCTATACCTGGCTCTCCTTTCTCTCCTTTTAGTCCTGGCAGGCCGTGTCTCCCATTTGGTCCATCCGCGCCGTTTCTTCCATGCATCACACATTCATCCTGACCGAAAGCAAAGGGAAGCAGAACGGCGCAAAGAAAGGTAAAGAAAGCTGATGGCTGCATCCTAATCCTAAAACGATTCACAAAGAATAGATCAGATTTTTAGGTAATGGACAATTAAAATACAACTAAAAGGTCATGTAAAAACGTACAATTATGATCCAAAAATTATTAATTTGCAGTTAGACAGATGTGTCTTACCAGTGTCTCGTTGTAAATTTTACACTTCTTTCTCTGATTCTGGGCAGTAAAATTGAGGAAAGAAAAAAAAAGCTGCTGAAAAAAAACTGCAATTGTTTCATTTCTGCAAAATGTGAACTAAATTGACCGCCCTCTGATCTTGTCAGCGCATGCAGTTTCTTCTTCCTCATTCTCCATCAGCATTTTAATGGATAATAAAAAGTCAAGCATTTATTGTCATAATAAAAGTTCAAAATATCTGTTAAATTCATAAAACAAAGAACTTTAAAAATATGAAAAAACCTGAAGCTGCTGCAAAACAGCCTCCATGATTTAGTCTTTATTTTTAAATTAAATATTGTAATATGCAAACTCTACACAGAAATGCCAAGTGACCCAGCCTGGACTCAAACCTGCGACCTTCTTGCTGTGAGGCGACAGTGCTAAACACTGAGCCACCGATTTTTAAAACTAAAACTTAAAAAATGTAAAAATCCAAGTGCAGTTGTGAAGCAACCTTTGTGTAACTATTGTCACACATGAAATAGATGAATAAAACAACATTAACAAAAGAAACAAACAAAATAAAACAAATATTTTATATATAAAATTCATTCTGAGCTCGATTAAACACAACAGCTGTCAACAACCCTAACTGTTTGGTAATTAACATTCTTCAAATTATCTTTTTTGTGCTCCACAAAAGACAGCAAGTCATATCTGTCAAATAACTCCAAAATCGTGTGTGTGTGTGTGTGCGTGCGTGCGTGTGTGTGTGAAAGAGAGAGAGAGAGAAAGAACTGGGAATAAATCCGACGCCAGAACACGATCCTGAAAGCTTGAATTGTATTTTTCATTTATTGTATTTATTCTAAAATAGCACAGAATGTCCGATAATACAGATTATACAGATAATATGAATAAATGTATATGTCACAATATAGAAACAACTGATAATTGTCTAATACTACTTATTTTGGATGAACATGGAGACTAGACTCTGGTTCCTGTTTGCTCTCTTCTCAAGGCACTCTTGAACACCAGTTAAGGGCACAGGTTCTGTCTTGCTCTCCTTCTGGTAGTATGGACAAACCTTTAGATGCTCAGAAATCGGAGCCACTTTGTCAAATCTCCAGCTGTCCACAGTGGAGAACAGGTTACTGAACTGCCAAACCTGGGGATATATTGAAGGTTAGTTATAATGTTAATTTGTGTAGTGTAATGTTAAATAATGTTAAAATGGAGTCTTCTTTTATATCTCTGTCTGTCTGTCAGTCTCTCCATCCATCCATCCATCCATCCATCCATTCATCCATCCATCCATCTATATGTCTGTCTGTCTGTCTGTCTGTCTGTCTATCTATCTATCTATCTATCTATCTATCTATCTATCTATCTATCTATCTATCTATCTATCTATCTATCTATCTATCTATCTATCTATCTATCTATCTATCTATCTATCTATCTATCTATCTGTCCACCTGTCTGTCTGTCTGTCTGTCTTTCTTTCTATCCATCCATCCATCCATCCATCCATCCATCCATCCATCCATCTATCTATCTATCTATCTATCTATCTGTCTATCTGTCTATCTGTCTGCCTGTCTGTCTGTCTATCTATCTATCTGTGTCTGTCGGTCGGTTGGTTGGTCGCTCTGTCTGTCTGTCTGTCTGTTTATCTATCTATCTATCTATCTATCTATCTATCTATCTATCTATCTATCTATCTATCTATCTATCTATCTATCTATCTATCTATCTGTCTGTCTGTCTGTCTGTCTGTCTGTCTGTCTGTCTGTCTGTCTGTCTGTCTGTCTGTCTGTCCGTCCGTCCGTCCGTCCGTCCGTCCGTCCGTCCGTCCGTCCGTCCGTCCGTCCATCCATCCATCCATCCATCTATCTATCTATCTGTCTATCTATCTGTGTCTGTCGCTCTGTCTGTCTGTCTGTCTGTCTGTCTGTCTGTCTGTCTATCTATCTATCTATCTATCTATCTATCTATCTATCTATCTATCTATCTGTGTCTGTCGGTCGGTCGGTCGCTCTGTCTGTCTGTCTGTCTGTCTGTCTGTCTGTCTGTCTTTCTGTCTGTCTGTCCATCCATCTATCTAACTTCTGGCCAAACTATATTTTACTTTTTACATTTTCAAAGACATTTCAAAGATATTGAATTTTTATTTATTTGCTGGGTCAAGTAAAAATGACATGTATTTAATTATTAATTAATTTAACAATATGTTAATTTAATAAAAACAATATGTTTTTAAATAAATTCTCTAATACCTTTCAGAGTATACAAAATATGTGTGTTGTTTGTGGAAAACATATTAATGTAAATGTATATTTTAAAAGTGCTAACTCATTTATTTTCAGAATAATGTATTTTTTAAAAAATTGAAAATGAGAACATTCTATTTACAGTTTTTCTCAGTCACTTTGGTACATTTCAGATCAGAATTGAAATTCTCAAAACTACCTGTTCAATCTTCACATCACTGAGTCACTTGTGCACATTAGAAAAGCAGTTTCTCATTGCTTTGAACAAGTTGCAAATACTTTTGTACATCCATGCAAATGATTACGTGCAATTCTCTGATGTTTCCTACATTATCAATTGCCTATGTCATGTTGATCGAAATGGATTATAATGGTCTCTGTCTTTTAGCTTTTAATTATTCTCACCGCTACAACATTTAGGCTTTAGTTCATAGCATAAGTCTTTACATGCAAAATGGTTAAACAAGCTGTCATAATATTGTGTCATAATGCATTTTTCTATACCATTCCATCTTGACTTTTTCTAATGAAGGTGCATCTGAAAGGAGATTGTCCTGTTCAAATTTCTACTTTTGTTTAGTTTTTTCTTTGTGCTATGCAGTGCTGTATTTTCCTTTCTGTATCACAATGACATGATCTGGCAACAAATTACAGTATAAACAACAACAACAAAAAATAGTTCACACCAGAATACCCCTCCAGAACACATTGTTATATTGACAACATGAGTCATTTGACTGTCTTATCCGTACACAATGACATGAGGACTTGAGTTACTGACACATTCATTGACACAGAAATGTAGTTTTGAGAGATGAACTAAGGATTTTGAGCTAGAGACTGGCTTTTGCTGGTAATCTGTGGTGTTTTGCTACTTGTACGCATTGTTTTGAGAAATTCACTCATTGTTTTGCAAATTTCAATTCTGATCTGGGAAATGTACCAAAGCGATTGAGAAAATCTGTAATACAGGAGCAATATATTATTAGGCTTTCTGTACCCACATAGAAATGTGATATATGGCATTGTATGCAAATTACATATATGAAAAGTCCAATATTTGGATTGCACATATATGCAACATAATTTGAAATATTGCAAAAATAATTATTCAAACATTAGAAATTCAAATATGTACAAATACTGTATGTTCAAACATATTAGCTATTCTTTTTATGTATGTGTGTGTATTATAACTAAAATATTAGTAATTTCAATAGTTGAAAAAAATATATATATGGTCATTTTAGCAATATTTCCAAATATATGGTGCTTATACTACATATATTTTATATATGTCAAATCTAAATATGAACCTGTTTCTCATATATGTAATTTGCAAATATTTCCATGTATCATTTTACTATATGGAAATTTTTTCCTTAATATTCGATTAGTTTTATTGTTTTTGTTACTATAACTAGTAACTCTAAAGCAGGGGTCTCAAATTCAAATTGGCGCAAATTGGCCAATTCAGTGACTGACAATTCAAAGGAGGGCCGTTTTAACAATCCAGCAAACCTGACATAACTGATGCATCTTAGGACAACAGACATGATGTTTATATTTCAAACATTACCTGTCACCAGTGATGATGCAAATTAGCACGTTTTTCATGTCACAGATCAGCTGCTGAAATATATCTGTGGTTGTTGTGTGTATGGCCGAGCGTTAGACACACACTCAGTCATTCCTCCACAGAGTATATGCAGTCAAAACTCTTTTATGTTTTTTGTTGTACATATTGAAGGGGTAGTTTAAATTGCTATAAAAATACTAATATTCTGTCCCAACCAATTGTATTGTCCCAGTAGCGTAAGAACAGCAGAAAGCAGTTTGGTTAACTTAAGTGACTTTACTGGCAGTTGTTCTTCTCAATATTTTTCTTTTTGTGTAAAACTACAAAAGAGGGGAAAAGTATATACATATCACATTTACTTTAACAAGTTCAAAACAACTAGCAGTACAATTTTACTAATGTGCATAGTTTTTATGCAAATCTTAATAAGCATATGAGGAAAATCTATTAAATGAGACCATTTGAATCGAATATTAGCAAAATTATCATATTTGTTACACCACCAGCATAACTTGTAAGTCATGAAAAAGTGTCTGTACAACAAAATACAAGTGGTATAAAACTGATGATAATCATTCATTCATTCATTCATTTTCTTTTCGGCTTAGTCCCTTTATTAATCTGGGGTCGCCACAGCAGAATGAACCACCAACTTATCCAGCACATTTTTATGCAGCGGGTGCCCTTCCAGTCGCTACCCATCTCTGGGAAACATGCACACACAGCCATACACTACGGTCAATTTAGCCTACCCAATTCACCTGTACCTCATGCCTTTGGACTGTGGGGGAAACCGGAGCACCCGGAGGAAACCCACGCGAACGCAGGGAGAACATGCAAACTCAGTAACGCCAACTAACCTAGCCAAGGCTTGAACCAGCGACCTTCTTGCTGTGAGGTGACAGCACTACCTACTGCGCCACTGCGTCGCCATAATCAAACAACCCTTGAATATTTATAAAAATAGAGCTTTAGTAAAAAATAGAGCACTTAGACAAAAATTAGACAAAATAGAGCACAGACATATATTTTAATGTTTAAGCCACAGAAATAAAACGCATGTGTGTTACTCGACCGTACACTGAGAGAAAATGAAAGGAAAAATAATCTGAATGCAGGACTTTAAATGTCGACTAGATGGCGGGTCAAAACCACAAGTGGCTAGATGCGACTGCTCAACAATGATAAGTGGTTCAAAAATATATGTTTTGGCAGGACGGAAGGAGGAGGAGGGCGAGCCGTAAATGTCCCGAGGGCCAGCAGTTTGAGACCCCTGTTCTAAAGGAAGCGATAACCAAATCATGTTCCATTTTTTTGTGATTTGTCAAATACATTTAAGAGCACCAATTACTAATTTAAAGTCATACTACATCTGGAGTAAGCTACTTTTATTATATAAAGATCCAGTTTATTTTTGCAATTATGTATTATTCCCCTTTTGACTTTACAGTTCAAAATTATATTAATTTAAAAAAATCTATTCAACATTGTATAAACTCACCCTCTTTTTGGCTCTCCAGCACCATCCACCATGAGAGTAGACCTTTTTCTCCCACTTGAGTGAGACCATCCCTCTGTCGTGAAGAAGACTGCTACAAACCTCCCTCATGAGACGGGACACCAGAGCCAGCTGGGACAAGGTGAAGTTGTCCAGAAACCCAGCCATGTGAACCAGAACCTCAAAAGGTAACCTGCTCAGAGCATCCGTATTACGTGCACGCTTCCTTTCCACAGTCACCGTTTGTACACCTTCATACAGAGTGTCTGAAACCTCTGGTCGGAGGCAGAACGTGCTCAGCTCTTTGTCGTAGAAAACCTTCGCGTCATAAGAGCTGGGCTGAAACCTCCTCTGAATAAAAGTGCAGCCGAGGTAAGAAAGAGGACATCGCTGTTCAAACCATCCACTGATGCAACTCTGGATGTCAGCATGTGTGTTTCTGTAGTGCGAAGGAAACTCGTCCCGTCTGAAGATGTGGTTGCACAGGTATGTGAATGCAGAGCTGGATTTGTTGTGTCTTCTGGTGGCGCTTTCAGCCTGAATGTGGACGTGAAGTTTTAACGGCCGGTCAGCAGTGATATCAGCCAGCGACGCCTCTGCTTTGAAGGGTGCTGTGTAGAAATCATACGTCTGAGTTCCTGTGTCCATTATCAGGGCGTCTGTGGATCCTGATTTGGCTATGAGGTGACCTCGTAATTCCTTCTCCAGAGAGCACAAGAGAGTTGCTTGAACTTCATCCCATTTTGGCATGTCATCCATTTCGACTCCGAGATCGGATGTGTCCAGGCTTACGCTCACCTTTTTGTTATGCGAGGGATTTCGAATGCGACTTTGTCTGGCTTTGAAACTGGTCGGGACTTTGAAAGTGCGGACTGTTTTAATCTTCATTGGCACCAAATGTTTATAAATGAACTTCTTCTTGGGTCTCGTGTCACAGGCAAACAGGGACGAGGCGATGAGGAATTTTTCGTCATCCGTTTCATAAGCGTTGTATTGAGGGACGTCGGTAGGATTGATATTTGTTTCTGGCTCTTCCTGTAAGACTTCCAACCTTCTCGGATTGACTTGAGGCTTTATCTCACTACCTTGAGACGTTTCGGGAGTCTGCCCCAAAGATTTAATCGTATGCTTGCAACCACTCAGTTCCATGCTGAACATCTTTTCCCAAATATTATAACTTTCAAGATTCACCACGTTGGGATTCCTCGCCAATTCCTCCCGTTCCTCCTGAGTCAGTCCTCCTTCCTCCATTTCCAAGCTTGAAGATGCACATGCTTCATCGACTCCATTCTGGAAGGGTACCCCTCCTACAGCCCCCTCCAGCTCCACAGCCAAAGGCTCCTCAGCCACCTTTTCGATAAGTTCAGGAAAGAGAGTCTTCATTTTGAGAGAATGAAAGAGGTGATGCTGGTCCCTCAAAGCCATGGAGAGATCCAGAGGTTCCTGAGTGTAGTTCTCCTTTAAAATGTTCTCGTAGAGCTCAGGAGTTTCAGACTCTTCTACTGGCCATCGGTTCCACTCCATGGAGCAAGAGACGACGCTGGCGGGACACACCACCAAATGCTTGGCCAGGTTGGAGCGGCACATGGTGAACGGGCAGCCGTATTCAACATTGAGACAAGGCACCCTTTCATTGGGGCACAAAAACATGTGTTCTTCCTCTTTGCACAGGTGAAAAACGGCACCGCATAGTAAACGGCAGCTGATAATCGCACATGACACTGAAATCTCAATTGGTGTCTTGCAGCGCCGGCTGTGGCAGCTCTCACAGTGTCGGTGAAGCTTTGACGTTTGGGTTTTTTGTCTGCCCTTTGAGGAAATACAAGATAACAGTGTCAGTCAGTCAGTCTTTATTCATTTCCCGAAGGCAATTTGGTTGTAGCATACAAGCATTGTACAATACAAATCTGCCCTAAATTTCAAAAACTTTACAGCTGTTTTATACCAGGGCTGCACAATATATGATTTAAATTTTACAACAGTAATAATAACAATGATTACCAACAATATTAATCATAATAATTAAAAGTACTATATCAACTACTTCTCCAGCAATTAATATTGTTACTATTGTTACTGCGACAACTACTACCACAAATACAATGACTACTACTACTGCGACAGCTACTACCACAACTACAATGACTGCTACTACTGAAACAACTACTACCACAACTACAATGACAACTACTACCACAAATACAATGACTACTACTACTGCGACAGCTACTACCACAACTACAATGACTGCTACTACTGAAACAACTACTACCACAACTACAATGACAACTACTACCACAACTACAATAACTGCTACTACTGCGACAACTACTACCACAACTACAATGACAACTACAACTCGACAACTACTACCACAACTACAATGACAACTACTACTGCGACAACTACTACCATAACTACAATGACTGCTACTACTGCTTCAACTACTACCACAACTACAATGACTGCTACTACTTCGACAACTACTACCACAACTACAATGACAACTACAACTCGACAACTACTAACACAACTACAATGACTACTATTACTGCGACAACTACTACCATAACTACAATGACTGCTACTACTGCGACAACTACTACCACAACTACAATGACTACTACAACTCGACAACTACTACCACAACTACAATGACAACTATTACTGCGACAACTACTACCATAACTACAATGACTACTACTACTGTTTCAACTACTACCACAACTACAATGACTGCTACTACTGCGACAACTACTACCACATCTACAATGAGATCTACTACTGCGACAACTACCCCAACTACAATGACTGCTGCTACTGCTTCAACTACTACCACAACTACAATGACTGCTGCTACTGCGACAACTACTACCACAACTACAATTACAACTACAAACTCGACAACTACTAACACAACTACAATGACTATTATTACTGCGACAACTACTACCATAACTATAATGACTGCTACTACTGCGACAACTACTACCACAACTACAATGACTACTACCACTGCTTCAACTACTACCACAACTACAATGACTGCTACTACTGCGACAACTACTACCACATCTACAATGAGATCTACTACTGCGACAACTACCCCAACTACAATGACTGCTGCTACTGCTTCAACTACTACCACAACTACAATGACTGCTGCTACTGCGACAACTACTACCACAACTACAATGACAACTACAAACTCGACAACTACTAACACAACTACAATGACTATTATTACTGCGACAACTACTACCATAATTATAATGACTGCTACTACTGCGACAACTACTACCACAACTACAATGACTACTATTACTGCGACAACTACTACCACAACTACAATGACTGCTACTTCTGCGACAACTACTACCACAACTACAATGACTACTACTACTGCGACAACTACTACCACAACTACAATGACTACTACTACTGTGACAACTACTATCACAACTACAATGACTACTACTACTGTGACAACTACTATCACAACTACAATAACTACTACTACTGTGACAACTACTATCACAACTACAATGACAACTACAACTCGACAACTACTACCACAACAACAATGACTACTACCACTGCAACAACTACTACCACAACTACAATGACAACTACAACTCGACAACTACTACCACAACTACAATGACTACTATTACTGCGACAACTACTACCACAACTACGATGACTACTACTACTGCGACAACTACTACCACAACAACAATGACTGCTACTACTGAAACAACTACTACCACAACTACAATGACTACTACTACTGCGACAACTACTACCACAACTACAATGACTACTACTACTGCGACAACTACTACCACAACTACAATGACTACTACTACTGCGACGAATAAGAAAACAAAGTAATATGATTTCAATATTGACATCGCAATGCGTCACAATAGTCACAGGATGAGCAATTTTGAGTGAGAATTATAGTTGACCAGGCACCACAGTTTGGATTGCATGATTGCAGTTTTTTTTTAGATTCTTAAGCTTAAGCATAATAAAGTGAAAGTTTATCATTTTCATGCGCAGAGGAAATTATACCATTCGCATCTTTAACAAAGACTAATTCTATTAATTTTTTTATTTGGCTAAGAGTATACAGTGTTATTTCATTTTTACATTTATGTTCTTGAACACTGTTAGACGCTCCAAAAACCCATAAAGCCCTGTTTCATGTATCATTTGTATCTTTGCTCTATTGTGCCTTATTTTAGGACTAAGATTATCAAAAGAACATGATGCAGGTGTAAAAACATATGTATGTGCAGAAATGTGTTTATTATTTGCATATTTCACAATGTGGTAAAAATTCTAATGCTTTTTAGAAAATATAGTCAATCCCCCAAGCTAATGCTAAAATCTTAAACGCTTCTTGGAGAAACATCTTGAGATCAATCAAATCTAGCATTTGGCAGTTGACCAAACAGATTAAAAGGTTGACCAAACCATAGCTGACCTACCATGTTTTTACTGCGAGCTCCTCAGTGGTGTTCTGCTTGGTCACTGAAGTTTGAGTGGGCAAATATCTCTGCCTGGCTGTTAGTTAAAAATAGACAGTTACATGGAGTGTTACTAGGCCTTTGGCATACAAGAGTCAAGTTACATTTTCTGTAAACTTAGTATTCAAGGTACACAATCTCAGCTTCAGTTCACAGCACACAGAATGCATTTTGCTGCCCTGCATTTCAATTGTTTTTGTAAACGTGCTAAACCGAAATCTTATCCGCCTCACACATGAGCGACACATTTTTTAAAGATGGTGTGTCAAGTCAATCACTTTTCTTCAGCTCGTCTTTCCCAAAGTGCTGCACCTGGCGGTTTGAGTGCAGAAATGAAGTCACGCACAGAAGATTTTTATTATATTAACATTTTATTATATTAACTATGGCACAGAAGGTTTTATTTATTACATTAACATTTGTATTTATACCAGGTTTTTTTGTAATCATACAGCTGTTACATTATACATTTGTCTCTGTATGTTTAGTGTCCACATCCATGTTTTTAAATGGCATTTAAGCTAACAAAAAAAAAAACTAAATATAAAACATGTAATAACTATGTAAATTTATATTTATGTTTTACAAAAAAGACAACATTCAAACAAGAGGAAAAGACCAGAGAGCCTGGCATTCAAAATGACATGTTAATCAACAAATGAAAATATTAATGATTTGCTCAACCTGAGTATTAACTAAAGTGTAATTAACCAAAAATAAATGTAATTGTCTGTCTAGACCACAAATGAAACACGCACAAACATATCTGTGACAGTAATCATGTGCAGGCACAATGTGTTCTTTTGATCATCTTCAATAACACTGGATAACATGTTCATGATTCATGCAGCTTGAGTTTTGCTATCATTAACACAAAAACATAACCAATACTCAAATTGCAATACTGATTATATAATTTTCAGACAAAATAATTGGTTAAGTAATTTGCGCTGGTGGACTTTTGAACCACACTATATTTTAGCCAACATTTATGTAAAATTCAGTTGCAGCTATTATTTGTGTCCCATAAACAAAGAAACCAAATTGTTTCTCCCCTTTTCTTTGATATCAGACATATTGGTCAGGGCGAATGGCTCAGTTTTCAGTTCAGTTTGGTAGAACGGACAGTTTTGAAGATGCTCAGCCATTGATGGTGTATCGCCAATGCACCAGTTCTCCACTTTACTAAAAAGAGTACTGAACTCCCAGACCTAGAAAAGCGATGCAGAGAAATATGAGAGAGAGAGCATAAAGTCAGTCTTTTGCTTGAAAACTGATACACAATTTGGACATAAGCAATAAGTTGCTGGCTGTAGTTCACTTAATGACTAATATTGTCGCTTTGTACTTTCATTCATTCCTTCACTCATTTTCTTATTGGCTTAGTCCCTTTATTAATCAGGGGTCGCCACAGCGGAATGAACCGCCAACTTATCCAGCATATGTTTTACGCAGCGGATGCCCTTACAGCTGCAACCCATCACTGGGAAACACCCATACACTCTCATTTACACACATACACTACGGACAATTTAACTTACCCAATTCATGTCTTTGGACTTGTGGGGGAAACTGGAGCACCTGGAGGGCTTTGTACTTTATCGGAACACAAACTAAGATATTTTAAATGTAGTCAGAAGAGCTCCATCAATCACCATATACAGCAACAGTCCTGAGATTTTCAAAGTCCAGAAAAGGAACCAAAAACATTGGCAAAACGTTCCATCTGACTTCAACTGTAATCACATGAAGTTCCAAGAACATTTTTGTGTGCCAAAAAAAGGCTTTGTTTGCCTATGTCTTCCACATCATATCTGGGTGTGCTTTTACCACAGCAATACAATGCTTGCATGTTGCACTGTTGACCCTAATGGTAACAAATGTGCACCCTGACTACTTGACGAGGAAGAGAAGTCAAAGGCAGTCAAAGTCATTTTTCGATTTTTGGTGCACAAAGTTGTTCTTGGAGCTTCACTGGAGTCCACATCAAATGTTTTGTCAATGCTTTTTGTTCCTTTTCTGGCCTTTGAATGTCTTGGGACTGTTGCTGTCTATGGAGGAGGAGAGAATGCTTAATTTCATCTTAAAAATCTTAATTTGAGTTTCAAAGATGAATAAAGTTCTCAAGGGTTTGGATCGACATGATGGTAAGTAATTACAGAATTTTAATTACTGGGTGAACTAACCCTTTTAACAAATACTGAAAAGACTTACTATGGTAGGTTTCCATCGGGCTCCTCCGTGAGAGTATGACTTCTTACGCCACTTAAAAGCCACCATTCCTCTCTCCTGCAGAAGCGTGGCACATATATCCCTGAACAATCGTGAGACCAGAGCTAGCTGGGACAAGGTGAAACTGTCTAGGTAAGCAGCGATGTGGTGAAGCACCTCAAAGGGAAGGTTACTGAGAGAGTCTTCATATTTGACATGTGCCTTTTCTGAAATGTTTGGTGAATTGTTCTGGAGACACGCAGGAACCTCAGGTGTGAGGGTAAAGATACTGTGGTCCTGGTTATAAAAGACTTTGGCCCTTTGCGTGGCAGGTTGTAATCTTCTTTGGCTGAAGGTGCAACCGAGGTAGGCCAGAGGGCATCTCTGCTCAAACCAACCACTCATACAAGACTGAATATCCAAGTGCACATTCTTAAAGTGTGAGGCAAACTCATCTCGCCGGAAGAAATGGCCACACGTGAACGAGAAAGCTGAGGTGAATTTGTTGTGCCTGAGGGTAGCCGTTTCTGTATCAAGTTCAAGGTGAAGTTTCAAATCCATGTCTGCTGTTACTTCAGTCAGAGATGCGTTGTATTTAAAGGGAGCTGTTGCAAAGTTATACGTCTGCGTTGCAATATCAACATAAAGCCCATCTGTTGGCACCATTTCACTTATTTTATGACCCCTAATCTCAGTCTCTGCATAACAGAGTAGGGTTGCAAACATCTCATCCATCTCCCACCCATCTTCCTCAGATGCAGTTGACTCATCCGATGTGCCAACACACTTGTGCTCGGTCATTACTCTCGCTTTGAATTCTCTAAGTTGAATGCGTTTTTGTTTGTAACTAGTGGGAACCTTGAAGGAGCGTAGAGTCTGGACTGGTATTGGCTCCAAGCTCCCATAAACAAAATCTCTCTCTCTAGGTGTGCAAGCATCCATCTGGCCAAAGGAGATCAGCATGCGTCCATGATGCACTATGTACATGTTGAATTCTCTTGGCTTCACCTCCTGCCCGAGTCTCTCCAGGACACCATCTTGCCAAGGTGCCAGTCCAGATTTGGAGACATCCACACTGGGTGCATTGGCTTCCTCATTCTTAGGTTCTACAAAAGCGTCTTGTGGTTTTGTGACAGAAGGAGTCTTTCTTCCTTTCTTTTCTTCTGTTTTTAATGCTTCTGCCTGCTTGCAACCTCCCTTTTCCTTGGAGAACATCTTCTCAAATAGATTGTATTTCTCCTTGTCAATGTCGCCATTGAGGACCTCATTTTCATTCATAGCTTTCTCACAAGATTTAGATGGTCCATTTAATAAAACTGACCCCTCATGTTCATTGACGTGAATCCCATTAGGCACAGCACCTCTTCCTGCTGCTGCCTCTTCATCGTACTCCTCCTCCACTGAGGTTGGTTCCTCTTCTCGTTCCTCCATTAACTCTGGAAAGCAGTTCCTCATTTTCAACCTTGCACATAGATGTTTCTGATCTCTCAGTGCCATGGAAAGGTCTAGTGACTCCTGCTCATGGAGCTCTTTCAGAAGGTTTGGGTACAAAGGAGCATCTGGGTTCTGGACGGGCCAGCGGCTCCATTCCATCGAGCAGCAGATGATGCTCGCAGGGCAAACCTCAAGATGTTTGGCCAGACGAGAGCGACACATGGTGAAAGGGCAGCCATAGTGAGCATTAATGCAGGGTACCTTCTCATTAGGACATAGCAGAGAGTGTTCATCCTCTTTACATAAATGAAAAGAGGCTCCACAGAGCAAGCGGCAGTTGATGACCATGCAGGACACAGAGACCTCTATGGAGGCTTTGCAGCGGCGATTATAACAGGTCTCACAATGCCTGTGCAGCCTTGGACCCGATTTCCTATAGCGGCTCTATAGGGGGAAACACAACAAGGAGACTTGCACTGTTTCTAAACCAGAGAATCATAAATCACGAAGCACAAAATTAATTAGATATTCATGTATTTTCTATTAAAATGAGATGGATGGAAACTTCTCCCCTTTTTAAAAATATTGACAGTTTTAATAGCTCTGTGGTGAAAAATTCAATTCTGCATTGTTTCCGAAATGTTCAAAATGCATTAATATTCTTTCTTGAATAGATTCTGAGCTTAGTTTTTAACAAGAGATGGCACTCTATGCTAGTAACACACAAATACTCATGAGGAAGAGCACTTGTGTGTTCGGCTGAGTCATGTAATGTGGCTTTTATGTCACAAGATTAATGTAAACGCAACTCAGTGTGAACATAATGATCATTTCTAACTTTATTTATGATTATTTCAGGTTCAAGTGGCATTTGTAAAGATGTAGAGTACTACTCCTTGTAAAGCATTCAGAGCCACCCTTTTTTAAAAATAGCTCAGAATTTGGGTGTTTTCACACCAGCCTTTTTTGATTTGGTTGATTTGGTCGCACTAGAGTTAGTTTTCCCAATTGGTGCGGTTCGTTTGGGCAGATGTGAATGTAGCAATCATACTCGAGTACTCACCAATAGTTGACCAAAAAAGCATATCAAGACCTCCTTGAATAGGTGGTCTCGGTACGCTTTCAAATGAACCCTTGAGCGTTTGTGGTGAGAACATGATCCGAACTAAAACATACCCAACCAAAAAAAGTACTGCACCTTTTTGGACTGATCCAGCGGCCGTAGTACGATGCGCTGTCCCGTTTTAAATAGAGAGAGAGGGAAAAACATTACCAGATGGATCATTGGTAATGATCTCCAGAAGATGACCATGTTGCTGTTTAGCTAAATTAACATTGTTTTCCAGCTGTAGCTGAGCTTCATTTTCAAAATGTATAGTTTGTCTAAAGTAATGTATAGAAAATATATAATATACCATGACAAGGGATACAATCAGCCAGCGCAGTCATCCCTCTATAGTAAAAAGCGACATTTTGTGTTTTGTGTTTTGTTTACTTGTGGGATTTCGATTGGTATTTTCCTGCATGTTAATTCTGACCAATCAAAAAGTAGTTTAGGAAATACGTTCAATAACATCTGGCCAATGAGTGATGTGGATTTTGTCACATGACTGCATTTTGGTTCTTTTTAATTGGTTCGGACCAAAACAACCAGTGTGGCGTGAAAAGGACCCAAAAATGACAGAAAAATTCTACAATGTATCATTTGTTGCCCTTGGTCCGGACCAAATGAACCGAACCACAGATGGGAAAGCACCCTTTATTCGAATTGAACTGAGAAAAGAGTTGTCCATTTTGAAAATCTCAGAATCGATGCAGAATCAATTTCTCAAATGATTTTTCACTGCAGCTCTAGTATTAAACTGTTGAATTTAGGGGGTCATTCTCACTGAAAAGCTCATTTGATTGGACAAAAGTTTTAGACATGACCATGAGTGCAGGATGAGTCATCAGTACTTCTGGTACAATTACAGGAGAAATAGACTCAGTTTAGACCAAATGATTTTGAATCAACTTGTATGAATATAGTAGTAAACAAACAGTCCTTTTTTTGCTCAGTTCATTATAACGATAACTACATTTTAGTTTCCAATCCATCATAATACAACTGTGTAATTGAAATTTACACAAATACTTTTACCAATATTTAAGTAATAAAAAAATAAAATGAACATACCATTATTATCTGAAACAGTGAGCAACAACAGTTTCTGGGGGAAAAAAAAAAAAAAAGAGTAGTATCTTATTCATTAAAATGTCAGTACACACGCATTGATAAACTATAACACATTTTCTCTTAATGGATTAGTAAATTACATTGTGCTAAAACATATTTTACCTTTTTTAATAGGACCTTGCCGTACAGCTAAGGGTAAGCATTTACAGACAGCACCGAAAAAAAAGTTATATAAACAGTTACCAAACAGCTTACCTAAAGGGCGAACCATGTCTCAAGAAGTTCCCCGGCTTGTTCCAAGAGACCTTTCTAAAGAACGGGATTGTGGGTCATGTTAAAAATAGTAGCCTCGACTGCCAATAGCAGATTACATGACCTGTAGTTACTGTATAAAAACCGGCAATCATTTTTCAAATAAAAGGCTATCTGTTTTGTCTATCGTACTCTAATTAAAACTATTCACCATGCAGAGGTGAAACAGAGGACAGCAGAATGAGTTTTTTAAAAGAAAAAAAAGTAATGTTTCATGAGAGGGTCACCAGATGGCAGTCATTCCCTTTGGATTACAGGACTGGGCTCCACAAGCAAATTCAGGGAACAGTTTTGAAAGATTTGGGCAATAAAATGAATGGCTGGTATCATCTAAGGGGTCACCTCAAGGTTGTGTCCTTTCTCCTATATTATTTATTTTGTATATAAATAGTTGTAGGAGTATTTTTAGTAATAGGTACATTTTAAAATTTGCTGACGATTCTGTAATTGTTAGTTTGTTAAGTGAGGAAGACTTCATGCATAGTCCTGTAGTTGATTATTTTCCCAGCTGGTGTCAGGAGGCTTTCTTACAATTGAATGTTCCTAAGACTAAAGACGTGACTATTGATTTTAATTCTAAGAGAAGACTGATTAAGGGTAAGCAAACAAGTATTAATGGAGTGGGTGTTGAGAGTGTTGATCAGTACAAGTATTTGGGTACTGATTTAGAAAATAAATTGTTCTTTTCTCTTAATACTAATATTTTGTGTAAGAAGGGGCAGCGAAGATTGTACTGCTTACAGAAAGATCTTTTCTTATAGATAAATCACTCATGTGCATGTTTTAGTTCATACGTTCAGTCACTGTTATCTTTTACTTTGCTTTGTTGGTTCAATTCTCTAAGTGTGAAAAATAAGAGTTGTTTGTAGAAAATTGTGAACCTAGGAGGAAAAATAACAGGAAGAAAACAGATGACTATGGCTCAGTTATACAATAGACAAGTTTTGAGTAAAGATCAAAGACAGCAAAATCCTCAGAGTAAAATTTACTAAGTTTAGATAGTATTTGGTCCCTCTCTAAACTGAGTAAAAGTTACATAGCAGCAGATTTAAAGTTAATGAGACAATGAAGGCATTAATTAAATGATGATTGAGCATTGATGATGAACAACTGCTGTTAATATGAAGAAACAAAGAATAGAAACACAAAACTACAACTGACTTCAAACAGCAGCTTCACTTATTACTAACCTGTTTTACTTTATTTCTGTCAGATGTCCACAAAAGTCCATTTGAGATTTAAATAACAATAAAAAAAAACAACAAAAGAAAAATAACAAAAAAATAAATAAATAAAAAACAACAGCAAAAGAAAATGTTTTTCCCCCCGACGTCACAATCGTGGAGAAAAGTGGTTGACTTACTTGGGCTGTTTGCCTCGATTTCTAATGTGATTTTAATGTAATGTAAAGTATACTTGCAATGACAAGTATAAAGAGAGTAACTATGATCAGATTGACAGATCCTGTGTTACTGTTGATAAGTTGAACTTTGCATTGTTTAGCTTTGCAAATTGTGTTTAAATTATGGTTTATCATATAAGAAAGAAATTTCAGTGTTTTTCAAGACAATTGACCTCAGCTGGGGTTTTATAATTTTTTTAAACACACTGAGAATCTAAATCACTTTAGAGACACCGACATCAATAATCAGCGTATGCATCTTAACAATGGTTAGAGATGCAGTGCATGCTAAGAGAATCATACAACATTCATCCATAGTTCCCAGCATGCACTGCAGAAGAAAAAACATCACCATAGTTGAGAAGCATACACTGATTCTTTATATCTGTGTGTTTTGAGCATTTCAGATGTTCAATCTGTATCATAACCTGATAAAAGTATTTAAAAAGAGTTCCATTTTCTTCATACACAGTGTTACTTTTATTATAAAACATTATTCTTAATAGAATAATAGAATTAATAGAACAAAATGAATCACATAATCAATTATTCTGAGCACAAGTGCTCTCTTTATGCAGTATTTGCCACAACACAATATTTGGCAAACAAAAAGAAACTAACATTAGAAATCGACTACTGTTCTCCTCAATGGTGACATCTTAATACACAAAAAGTGTTGTTGTTTTTTATTGCTGTAGTAAAAAATTACTTAGTTAATTTTTAATAATATCACTATATGGATTTTTGTAGAATCTGGCAGAAATAAGGGCAAACAGGTTGGTAATAAGTAAAGCTGCTGTTTGTGGAGTTGCTTTATAATCCTCTGCTGAGATTTTGAGAGATTTGATGTGTTGTATTTCAGTTGATTTCATCTAAGGCTGTGACTGAAGTCAGTGGTAGTTTTGTGTTTCACTTCACTGATTCTGCATATTAATAGCAGTTGTTCATCACCAGTGCTCAATTAATGCCTTCATTGTCTCATTAACTCTGCTGCTGAGTAACTTTTACTCAGTTTAGAGACAGACCAAATACTATCTAAACTGAGTAAATTTTCCTCAGAGGATTTTGCTGTGATTCTCTCAGCTGATTCCCATCCTATGCCCCACGAGTTTTATGTTCTCCCTTCTGGTATTAGATACAGAACTCCCATTAGTAAAACAAATCGGTTGAAACTTCATTTATCCCCTCAGCTGTAAAGTTTATTAAATTTAGGGTAGATTTGTGTTGTACAATGTGTTTTTGTGTATTATGTGTGAAATGCTTGCATGCTGCAACCAAATTGCCTTCGGGAAATGAATAAAGACTGACTGACTGACTGAAAAAGATGTGTTCTATATCACACTTGACCTTTTTTATGTTTTGTTTTTATTTTTTATGCTTTCTTTTTGTCATGTGATGTTCTTAATGTTACTTTGTCTTCATCAGAAGGTTTAAGAATGTCCAAATATACATCCTTTCATCAAACTGCTCATCCTATGAGGTGTTATGGGGGTGCTGGAATTAAAACATGTAACATGTAATACAAAATTATCTGCCATGGTATTGACCATAGTTTGATTGCACAGAAAATACATGTGCAGTTTGGATAGACATTAAATCTAAATCATTCTTTATTTTAAATAATCCAGTATTAAGGTTAGCAATGTATTTTCTTGAACATAAAATACATTTTAAAATATATATTTCACATATTTAAAATGAATTTTAGAAGGGAATAATATATATTTTTATATATATTTCAGGGCGGCACGTTGTCTTAGTGGTTATCACTCTCAGGTCGCTGGTTCAGGTCCCGGCTGGACCAGTTAGCATTTTTGTGTGGAGTTTGCATGTTCGCGTGGGTTTCCTCTGGGTGCTCCAGTTTCCCCCACAGTTCAAAGGCATGCAAAGACATGCATAGGTGAATTAAATAAACTAAATTGGCCGTATGTACAGTATGTGTGTGAATGAGTGTGTATGGATTCGTTTTCTTTTCAGCTTAGTCCCTTTATTGATCTGAGGCCGCCACAGCAGAATGCACTGCCAACTTATCCAGCATTTGTTTTACGCAGAGGATGCCCTTCCAGCTGCAACCCATCACTGGGAAACATCCATACACACTCATTCACACACTACGGACAATTTAACTTACAGAATTCACCTATACCACATGTCTTTGGACTTGTGGGGGAAACCAGAGATGCCAGAGGAAACCCACGCAAACATGGGGAGAACATGCAAACTCCACACAGAAATGCCAACAGACCCAGCTGAGGCTCAAACCAGTGACCTTCTTGCTGTAAGGCAATCATGCTACCCACTGCGCCACTGTGACACCCCTAGCTAATATATATATATAATTGTTAAAATATATTTAAATAATATATTTATGTAATTAATATTTGTAAAATTCTAATAATATATAAATATTATTTGCCCATTTTTGGATATTCTTATATTCTTATATTTTAAATATTTAAATAACAACATAGGATTCTAGCTTTTTTTAATGCCTAAAACATCTAAAGTTCTGGACATATTGGTAAACTTTTTTTTTCTTAAAATACATTTTGGTAATAATATAATATAATATAATATAATATAATATAATATAATATAATATAATATAATATAATATAATATAATATAATATAATATAATAAAGATTTTTTTAACCTCAGTTACAAATTATGTATTTCATTGTACACAGGCTCATACAACTTCTACAAAGTGACCCCAGGAGGGTGTAGTAGCCTAAAAAGTAAACCCAGCAGCAGCAGCTCAGTGGTGTAATCATGTCCTGATGTTCTGTAGGTGAGCGGGATCAGACCAGTAGGAGTCACCGCGAGCCTTGCTCTCTCTCCCTCTGCTCTGCTCAATCTCTCCGTGATCCAGCAGGGAAACAGAATGCCGGAAGTGGGGTTTCGGGATACAGAGTTTCGGGACTCGTAACCGTTGAAAGTTCACACAACCAAGAAACCTACTTTCCCCGAGAATCAAAGCTTTTCCGGTTGCTTGTGTTCGTCAGCTTTTGTTTCACCGTTTCATTCATCCGGACGTTTACAATGGGGCTCCCGGCGCTGGAATTCAGCGACTCTTTTCTGGACAGTCCTGACTTCAGAGAGCGACTCAAATGCCACGAGATTGAACTGGATCGTACCAATAAATTCATCAAGGAACTAATCAAAGATGGAAATATGCTTATAAGTGCGCTTAAAAGTAAGTTACAGGTCGTGTATGTTTGTTTTGAAAAATAAGTGATGTATTGAGATTTAACTCACACGTGATCTGGCTTTAGTTTTTTTCTCTCTTTAGTTATTATTGTTTCATTATTTTAACTATTGTTGCTAGTTTATATTTACTTTAACCGTGTGAGGGGGTAAAGTGAGAATTCACAGCACTGATGTAGATTAGATAGAGCAATGTAGTTGAATGGGTTTGTTTCCCTAAAAGAAAGGAACTTGTGTAGTCTTTGACCTTTTGCCCTGTTAAATACCTAGACATTTCATCAAAATACGTGAAACTACAGCTTTAGAAAAAGGTCTTTATACACCTACATTTAATTTAGTTCTCTGTCTTAAAATCTGTTGTTTATGAACCTATATTTATCAACTCTAATATCTAGCAGGTTTAAGAAGTGAGCATGTTCAGGCTAGGGTTGTGGTGTGTGTGTGTGTGTCATCATTAAACGCCTGTTTATTCAGCTGGGATCTGATATGATATCAAGAAGACGAGTCTCTACTAGATATACTGTTATCAGCCACTTCGCTAACATGGCTCCTCCTTGCCTCCCTCTAGATATGTTTTCTTTGCACTAGTCTTGGTCTTTGAACTTTTTAAGTCCCATCAGCACAGACAATTTTTGGTAGTTTCAACAGTGTTCTCTTTCACAACTTTCTCCTTTATTCTCTGCCACAAAGCAGTCCAGCTGAAGGCTCCTTCTGGCTTTTGTACTAAACAAAAGGCAGTGAATGTCTTCCCAAAAAAAGGGCTTTGAGCTAAGTCTTTAATTGAGTATTTGTGATGTCATGTCCTTCCCCTTTGACCAAACAAATTGTACATAACAGGCAATTTGATGTGAATATGCTGTAATTGCAGTAAAGCGCCATTACAACTCTGTTGTCTCCTGGACAGGTCTTTCTGCAGCTGTGCAGAAATTCTCCCAGTCGCTTCAGGATTTCCAGTTTGAATGCATTGGAGATGCTGAGACTGATGATGAGATTAACATTGGTAAGTAGTAAGCAAGTAACCAAGACGTAATTAAATGTGTATTTGATGTTATTTATCCAGGCTTATTCATGCATCTCAAATTGTGAAGTTTTGCAGAATGTTTGAGCTGCTCTCACAGTGAAAGTTGAAAGGCCTAAAAAAAGACTATAAAGCAGGATCCTAACCACCATAGACATCTAGAAAATACACATAGACACATAGAAAATCTTTCTCTTTCCTGCTGATAAGATGACAAATGGTTTTAAGGTCTTTTATATAAATTGACCTTAATTACTATGTACCTACACTTTAATTAATAATCTGGTAAAATGCTTTTTTGATGTACAAAAATGTTATATATTGTACTTATTTTATAAAATTATTTACACACCTGTAATTACTTTTATCATTATGCTGTTGACCCATTACACCTTAACCCATTCTTATACCACAAAACCTGTCCCTTACCTAATATCACATCCCACCTCAGTAGCACCAATGTTCTGCAATACAATATGAACACAACAAGTACATTAGTGTAAGCTGAAAAAGTAACATTTTTAGGCTGTTCCTCTGCCATTTTTACACTGTATAGGCCATTTCAATGTAGTGTTGTCATTGGCCCATGAAACATTTCCTGCTTGTTGTCAAACTATTTCATAACTATATCAAAATACAATTCAATCATAACTTAGCATTAAAATAGCTATCACAACATTATTTATCAATATGCAGACTTTTTTGGATTCTTGGAAGCTAAGGAAATTAAAAATGTAAAACAGGAAATACATTAGGACCATTGTTATTGTTTACATCCATCAAAAAGGTCTATAAAAGGATTGGGATTAAAATACAGCAGTATAATACCAGTGCAAAGTGTCAGATTAAAGGCATTTATCACACTGTGTAATTAAACAGCACAATTGTCTGATGCAATGGCTCTCTTGAACAGAGAGGTTTTTTGTCATGTGTCGATTTCATATTCGCGTGAAAACACAGTTTGTTGGTGATTTGTTTTGTATTATTGTCACACTTTATGTTAAAAGGCCTAAATGCTTAAAGAGAGCAAGTTAAAACTCACAAGGTTTAAAAGTCCTTAAGATTTCTGTAGCAGTCCCTTCTAAAAAAGTTAAATATGGTAAACTATATAAACAACACCCTTTAAAAAATGGGCTACTTTTCTATCAGCTCCCTTGTTAGTCAAGGTACTTCAAGTCAACCATTTTAAGTGCTATCTCAATCGCAAAATTCTTCCAGTGCACTAAATTGTTCGTCCCCTGAAAAGTCCTACACAATGCACTGCGAATATTAGGGAGCATCAATGCTCAGTATCAGCTGCTTAGTTTGAGTGGCTCTTATCCCTATGCCCTAATCCCTTCGAAGTGTTTACCTTCTGGGGTGACATGTTCGAATAACAGCCCTTCTGAATGTAACTCAGTGTGCAACGATGCAGCTTCCCTGGGCAAAGGATCATGAAATGTCCATCAGTTGTACCCTTCGAAATCCTTCATTCCGAAGGGCTCTTCGAAATGGCCAGTTTTGAGCACATTGGTTTGAAATGATAATCCAATATGGCGGCCATGATTGTTTTCACTCCACAGTGTCCTTCAGAGGGTGATATTGCCTGTTTGGAATGTTCTGTATATTTCCTTAACATGTTCTGAAGCACGAAACATGAATTACATCAATCAATTAAACCAACACGAGAGAAGTTTTTTCAAAGAAACTGTTTTTTATTTATATTTAACCATAAACGAAAATAGACAGATACAGAACAATTACAATTACAGAGCAGTTATAATTAATTAATGGTTGAAATGTTACTGGGTTATGAAATAATCAACTTTTTTATTTTTAACATACTTTTAAAAAACCTTTAATCAATGATTATGAGAAAAATATCAGATCTGCTGTTCTCCAAAATCCATGTTGTACAATGAGGGTGTTCTCACATCACCATCAGTGTCCCAATGTGTGCTACACTGTAAAACCCAACAGTCAAATTTATCAAATAAAAGGAGTGTAGTTGACTCAAAATATACTGAAAGTGAATTCTACTCATTTAAAAAGAGTTTTAAACTCAGTGTTGAAGTTTATGAGTTAATTAAATACCTCGTTACTCCAACTTAAATTGAGTAAGTTCACAGTACTCGTATAGATTAGTTTTTTAACTCAAATGGTTTGAAGCAATCGGTTTCCTCAAGCGGTTTGAGTTGCCTTAGCTTATTAGGTTTTACAGTACAGTACAGTTGAATTCTCTTCATTTTTTGGGTTTTACTGTGCTCAAATTGCTTCGTTTACTCAACTGGATTAAGTTCACAGTACTCATTAGAATTAGTTCATTCATTCATTTTCTTTTCGGCTTAGTCCCTTTATTAAAATGGGGTCGCAACAACGCAATGAACCGCCAATTTATCCAGCATATTTTTTTTTACGCAGCGGATGCCCTTCCAGCCACATTCCATTACTGGAAACACCCATACACACTCATTCACACACATACACTACGGACAATTTAGCTTACCCAATTCACCTTTACCACATGTCTTTGGACTTTTGGGGAAACACAGAGAACCTGGAGCAAACCCACGTCAATACGGGGAGAACATGCAAACTCCACACAGCAACTCCACACCAACTGACCCAGCCGAGGCTTGAACCAGTGACCTTCTTGCTGTGAGGCGAACATGCTACCCACTGCACCACACATTTAGCGGTTGTAAATGGTAGCAATCGTTTTTTAATGATTTAAGCATGGTTTGTGTTACAGTACCATAACTTTTTGGGTTTTACAGTGTAGTGAACCAGTGCCCGAATTAGTGTATGCCACTTATTGATTCATGACTTTGGGAGCTAGGAACTGATTGAGACACTTGTGGTTATGGCTAACAATGGTAAACACAAACTAAGCATGGTTTTGCAATAATAATTAGGCTTTAGCTGTGGTTATATAAATGGTAATCAATCCACCAAAATGCATAATTAATGCATTTTTACTATAATAATTTATAAAACATTTTATATAAAAAAAAAATTTTTATAAGATAAAACATACTATAAAACATTTATATTTTCATGAGTGACATGACAACACTTCAAAGTCTTCTCTCTCAGCCATAAATCTCTTTTTGCCTTTCACTGAATAAAGTCATACAGGTTTGGTATGACTTGAGGGCCTGTAAATAATGACAGAATGCTCATTTGTTGGGGAAACCATGCCTTTAAGCTGTAAACTGTGAAACTGCCTCTTAAACATTCATTCCTCCATAAGCTTTTTATTTGCAGCTGTCGTCCTCAGTCACCCACAGTAACAAATAATGTGTAATAAAGCTGAAAACAGTGCATTTCTGTATACCACAGGCTATAGTGTGACAATTCTTTATCAGACGGAGACGACTGCTGCCTGGTATTTAGAAAACCATGAACCCAAACAACCATTTGAAAGAAAGCTCAAGCAATCAGAACGTTCTTTTCTGGCCCTGGCTCTCCATACTGGTCATAATAGTGTTGGATATTTAGACTAAGCTGAGTAATTTGTAGTTTAGTCATGTTTAACGATAATAAGGACTGTGTTAAAATTTATGTAATGTACAAAAATCTTTTATTAGTTATCTGTAATCAGTATTAATATGAGAATTGGCTGAACTGCAGTTGTTTGTTCAAAAGTAAATTTAAAAACCATGGAGTGTTCACAATAAACATAAAATTAAAAAAAAACTTTTCATTAAATTATTTTAGTTTACTGTGGTATAATAATTGCATACCCTAATTCTTCATTTGCCAAAGTTACACTCTCAAGTTACACTCTCATTAGTTTGTGCTAATGAATGAACCATAATGATTTTAAAAACCAGGGAAATTTTCTCAAAAGAATAAATGAGCCTAAAATGTATAAATCTCAAACAAACGCTCAAGTGAAGAAACCAAAATTCAAAGAGTTCTCAACTGAATTTTTTACTTTCATTGAACAAACAGTTCCAAACATGCAGTTAAATTGTTTCCATGAGTAAATTCAACTCTGAGCTCAAAAATATGTTCAATTCAATTCACCTTTATTTGTATAGCGCTTATACAATGTAGATTGTGTCAAAGCAGCTTCACATAAAAGGTCACAGTAAATAGGAACAGTGTAGTTCAGTTTGTAGCGTTTAAGTTCAGTTCAGTTTAGTTCAGTTCAGTGTGGTTTAATAATCACTACTGAGAGTCCAAATATTGAAGAGCAAATCCAACGATGCGCAGCTCTACAGATCCCGAACCATGCAAGCCAGTGGCGACAGCGGAGAGGGAAAAAAACTTCACTAATGGCGGAAGTGAAGGAAAAAAAACCTTGAGAGAAACCAGGCTCAGTTGGGCACGATCATTTTAATTTCTCCGCTGGCCAAACGTTTTGTGCAAAGCTGCAGTCTCAGTGGCGGAGGCTGGAAGCTGGCCTCAGCGAAGACTCGTCTGTCTCTAGAGTGTCACAGGAATCAGTCTCATGTTCTCCACTCTTCCATGATCACCACAGTAGCTGCTCAGGATACGGCCTGGTCCAGGATATGGAAACCTTGGGATCATCTCGTCGTTGGTCTTGGATCGAATCAGTGACTCTGCATAGTCTGAGGGCCTCGGGAAGAGTATCCCTAGGTGGAAATGGAGAATAAAGAAAATAATTAGCGTAGCTGATGTTCACAGTGTATATAACCAAGATGCAGAACCTGTGTGGAAGCCCCCTAAGTGGTGTACTATGTGTATGCTAAATATATGAAAAATATGTCAAAAAATATGTCCACCTAACCTACAAATTTAGTTAACAAGTTGTATGCTGGATTTTTTACAGTGTAGTAACAGTTAGTAATGGGGCCAGACAGAATCTGCGGACATTGTTTGTTATTTCTATGCAGAATATTGTAAAAAATCTGTGGATTTATGCGGAATATTTTCGGGTGTATCATAACTAAAAACTTAATATGGTAAATAAAATATAATACATTTTTTACTTTTATTTAATGTTTAGAATGCAAATCCATCTTCAATTCGCTTATTTGGTAAACAAAGCAAGTCTCTCATACAATATATCTACTAAAAGACAGAAAATATTAGTGCATATCATATCATATGAATCATGTGAACATTTTTATACTTGTAAATAATATTACTGAAATTAATTAAAAACTAAATAAATATAAATTTACACAAGTAAATAAATAGACTCTATTATTGGCATAAAATCTGTGGATTTCTGTGCACAGATTCCGTGTGGACCTATTAATAACATAAGAATAAAGACAAGTGATGCAAATAAATTTTACATTAAAGTATCAAAGATTGAAATAGAAGACTGTTTATTAAATTATACAAATATTTTTAAATGTTATTGCTTTGTACTCTATTTCGGGCATGTAAATGTAGTCTGTGAGCAAATGTGGAGACTTTCAAACAAAGCAAAACTTTCAAACAACAAAATGAATCTTATCAGCCCCATACCTTTGCACGGTATACTACAGTAATGCAACAACAAATTGTAATAAATATGCCAGAAAGCGAGAGCTTGTGCAAATGTGATATGGATATCTCTGCTGGATAACTATTGTTTCATGGATGCCTGGATTTATGCCTCTCCCGCCATGCATCAAAGCAGATTTGTCTTGCCGCAACAAGACTTTTAAATGGCCAAGAAGAGTGTGTTTATCTGTAGGCTGTGTGCTTCTTATAGAAAGTAGTTGAAAGTAGTTCTTATCTGAGTTCCTAATTGTAAATCTTGGGGGGAGTTAAGTCTCTGGAGAATGACGAGGTGGGACCCTTTCTTATCACCATAGAGATAAATGCTGTATATCCCGGGACAGGAAGTGATGTGGCCAAGACGTTCTTTGTTGAAGCACTGGGAATCATTAAATAACACAACATCATGTGCTCTTTGTAGTGTGACAACATCGTCAGTTGGTTGTTTATTTGGTATTTTTAGATTGCAGTGCTTTCGCTGACATTTCTGTTTATATCAAAATGTAGCATACATCTGGATTATATTTAAAGTACATTTAAAGTAGTCATGCAAGCATGAAAACAAGGAATAGTCAGTAAGGAACATTAATTTTCGCACTGTCAGCAATGAAATAGATCTCTGAATTATCCAAATTTTTTTTCGATGTTGTACACAAACAGGAAACGTGTTTTATGTTACTCTCACATTTCTACATCTTGAAAGTGTTGGTCTGCTGTTTCTTGAATACCCCTTTGTGCATTGATCAGTTGTGGGTGGCCATGCTATTTTTCTTGTATAGCTAATATTATGTGCAGGGTTTCTTTAGATATGCTTTATGTCAGGGCAAAATCAGATGCTGATAAAGTAATTACAGATCCAGCGTTGACGGATTCATGATTGGCATTCTTCTCTCTTATCACAGCACAGTCATTAAAGGAATTCTCCCAGCTGCTGAACACGGTGGAGGAGGAAAGACGGCGGCTTGTAAGTTTGCTTTGTTTTTTGTTCTTTTGTTATTGTTCAAAGAGATTGATGTCGGTTCATGGGAACTCTTATTTTCTCCATGGCTGCACATATTTGGTCAGTAATATTTTGAAATGGTGTTACAGTTTAAAATAACTGTTTGCCATATTGCTAAATTTTAAATCAATATTTATTTCTGTGATTCAAGGCTGAGTTTTTAGTGTTATTGCTCCAGTCTTCAGGAGGGCTGCATGGGCGATATGGCAAAAATGCAATCTCGATAATTATTTTCTATACTGAACGATAACGATACATATTTCAATATAAGTTGTTAACGCTTCCCCTTTTAAAAGAGTATCTCAACCATGACTGAATGTGGATATTGCTGGCAGGAAAGTGAAACTAGTGCACCAAACAATACTGGGTGATGCAGCATGACCTATTTAAGGTGACCAAAAATCTGGTGAATCTCTGATATCAACAAAATTATTGATTCCTGTTGTTGTACATTTCTGCTGTGTGATCGGTTCTTACACTGAAAAAATGTCTGAAAAATGTCTGAAAAAGTGTTGCAAACAATTTGTTTGTGTTGAATTCAAACAAATTAAATTTAGTAATGTTCAACTTAATTTGTTTGTTTAAATTCAGCCCAAATAAATAGTTTACAACCACTTAACTTAAAAAAAAATTGTAGTAAATCCAAGAAATCATCTTTGAATAATTTTTACAGTGTAGGATTAATATCGAGTATAAATGTCCAGAGCTTATCATCGTTATCGATCCGATATGATATTGTTTATCCGCTCAGCCCTAGTCTTCAGTGTCACATGATCCTTCTAAAATTATTATAATATGATGATCTGGTGCTTCACAAAGATTTCATATTTTTATAAATCAATGGTTACAAAATTTTTGTATATTTTAAGTAGGGGTTTAGTGGTCCATAAAATGCATAGTTCGGCTCGAAACGACAAAGTATTGTCATGTTTGAAACTTTTTCAATATAGCAAATGAAAAAAGAAGTGCAAAAAAAAGATTAAGAGCAAAATTTTGTATCTTTGCTGAATAAAAATATACATTTAAATACAAGTACAAATATAAATACACTCGTGAGAAGTTCTCCGACATGTTGCGCAATTTCAATTCAGGTGTCCTGAGTTTGAGTCCCAATTCAATTCAAGTTTATTTGTATAGCGCTTCTTACCACAATTATTGTTTCAAAACAGCTTTTCACGTACCTTTTTGAGATCTTCCACTCTCTTACTCTCTCCAATTTAGCTTCCTGTCCAGCTACTGTCCTATCTGATTTAAGACAAAAAAAAGCCTAAATTGAACCAAAACATTCCACGAGTCACTGAATGATTCAGTGCAAAACTTATTCAAACGAATAAACTGTTCGTTCTTTAAAACATCTTATTTGGTTTTCCCACTAAAGAAAAGCAAATCAAACAGTGATGTAATGTTCATTTACGAATGGGTTACACAAGTTTAATATCTCAGTGATGGTCGTAAACACTCCACATGATGTGGTCTAGTTCAAAAGTGCCACAGATGTTGGTAATGAAGTAGCCATGGCGGTTGTTTGCTTTTGTAGCCGATGTCTTTTTATTTCTTCTTTCATGTGGTTTTGTTCACACATATTTAAAGCTTCTAGATTAGTGGTTTAGCACTCTAAGAGCTATTTTAAGTAAGCAGTTTATTCATTATGAGAAGCAGGATGTCTACCGAAAGATGCTTTTTGTAGACCACCTCACTTTTTGGAGGAAAGGAAATGAGATCAGAAAATGCTAATGAAATATCACTAATTTTGCTCCTATGAAATATTGATGGCAGCAGAAGAGCATCTTTATTGGCGTCAGCTACAGTTGCTAATAGGCAGTTTTATTGGCGTTATGCGTAAGGCAGAGTGTTGCCAGGGAATATTCCTGGCATTTGCTGCTGCAGCTGGTGGATCATTAGTCATAATATAGCAGTGAAAGACCTCACTGGACAAACAAAGCTCCTCTGTGCTTCTGCCCACATGTCAACAAACACTGACTTGTGTTTCTTTTAGAGATGCAGCGGTGTGTCGGCCACTTGGATATAGCTGCAGATTTTTTGATCAAATTAAAAAAAATTATAAATATAACAGGCTGTGTGTGAAGGCACTGAATTGTATTATATATTTTGCTTAATCCAGCCTTTTTCTCTGGGTCACATTATGAAATAGACAATTATATTATATTATATTATATTATATTATATTATATTATATTCATTTTCTTTTCGGCTTAGTTATTTTATTAATCTGGGGTCGCCACAGTGGAATGAACCGCCAACTTATCCAGCATATGTTTGCTGCTCTAAAATAAGTTCTTTTTTAATGTTTGGGTAAAAAAAAACTATTTTCAACCATTGAACACAATATATTTTATTTTAGGAAAGTTTTTGGAAATATTTATAATATTTTGGAACAGTAAATATGTCAGACTAAATAATTCAAACAAATCATTGACTTCTGCTATGTTTGTTAGTTTCAAAAGCACAAATTTATTTACAACACATAAAACACATAAAAACTTTACATGTACCTTAGGAACGATATAACAGAAAATGTTAGCTGTTTTAAAACTTCGACTTTTTCAAACTACAGTAAACCTTGAAACTGGTTATCATCCCATGCCTAATCCAATCCATGTTCACTGAAAATGTTTTGTCCATTGTTAAAATGAGAGACATTTTTATAAATATCAGTCTTGGAATTAAAATTCTACCTCTTCTTTTGTAGTTTCTTTATTTGATATGAAATATTTAATATTTTTTTCCTGAATTATTTGATGAACAGAAGTTTAATATTTATAATTACTGCTTTTATATGACATAAAAATATTCTGTGAAAGTTTACTGTCACTTAATAAATACACCTTTGCTGAATAAAACTATTAATTTCTTCTTATTGACTCGAATTTTTCAACACTACTTTACATATTTGTATCTGTTGATGGACACAATCAGCCATATTTGATTTTAAATACATACAAATAATGGTCAAGTTGTCTTATAATTAGAGATGCTCGATTGTGGGAAAAAGTATTATTTAAAATGGATTATCAGTGTCTTATGACCAAAACATTTTTAATGAACAAGTAAAAACATTTGCTATTATATCTAAGAGCAATTCCATATAAATGTCCACCTTGCAATGAAAAGAAATCACACCAAAATAGTGAAACCCTTTCTGGGATTTTGGCTTGTATTTTACAGTACTGTAAAAATACTTAAAAATGTCTCTCTCAATGTTTTTAAACAATTATATTTGATTTACCAAAGTCACACAAGAGCCAATTTCACATCTGTCACTTTTTTGGTCACATAAATAACATGTTTATTTATTAAAATATAAAAAATGTTTATTGATTGATATTTTTCTGATCCCATAAAACTGTGGTTAGTAGTTTTAGAAAATATAATCAGATGTTTCTGTATAAACAGATGTTTCAAAACAATGTACTTGCTCTGTGTATTTGTTTTACATTTTTACTGCAAATGTCACCTCCATAACGCTGGAATTCCTCCTATATATTTCCAAGATTTTAAAGTAAATTCACAATTCTCAATACCAAAGCAAAATGGGACAAAGTGTAAAACAAAAAGTCCTCACATTTATGGAAAAGAATAATAAAATACAACTGAAACAAACAATCTTCACTGTCAGAATGAAGCGTGATTAGTTTGAGTCATTCAGTTAAGAACACTGAGCGATTTTATATTTGTCTTTTTGTTGTTTGATTTAATAATGACAACGCACTGTCACTTTAAGAGCTGCATAGTTCTGATTTACGGTCACACTATACTTTTCGTTTTTAACCTTTTATGTTCATTTATAAAAACATTTACAAAGCAAAAAATGCAGCGTTAACCCAACACAAATCAATTAAGTTAACGTAACACTTTTAACAAATTTATGTGGATTGAACATAAAAAAATTAAGTTGTCCCAATGAAATCTCAAGAGTTGTGTTGTTTCAGCTCATTTTACATAAGTAGTTTGAACAACCAAAAAAGAAATATTTTTTTGAGTGAAGGGTTTATGTAAATCATCACTAAGCACATATTTTTACATCTGTTGAGAATTTAGATGCAGCTTAAGCCAAAAGATGACTTAACATGTCAGTGTTCTGCTCGTTTCTGAGGCTGGACACATGCAACAGCTCACACGTTCTCTTTCGTCTTTTAAATAACATGATTGAAACTTATACACTTCAGTAAAGTGAGCACGTCCCATGCGGCGAGTCACGTTACATGATACACGGTGAAACTCAGCTTTGCAGATGAAAGAATGCCGACTGCTGAAAAGAGGGCGGTATTTGACACTATAATTGTTTAATCTTGATTAATGTTTATTTTTCATAATCATTGAAAGCCAAAAGTTTCAGTCTAGTCATGTTTAATTTTAATAATCATCATGTTAAAATTGATGTAATTACTCATAATGTACAAAAACCTAGCCCTAGCCTTAGTTATCATAATAATTATATATCCTCATTTCAGTCCAAATCTAAAACTGAAGTCTTCTAAAAGCGAAATGCAGTTATTAGCTGGGACTGTAGGACAGCAGCCTCTATTGTAGCAGAGACAATCAGCTCTATTGTGTCTTCTGGGCTTGTGTTTGAATGTCTAATAAAAACGCTGAGGTCAAACCTTAGGTCATCCACTCATGACACATTGTGTTGTTTGGCTCATACCTTCTGGTGATTGCTTTTCCAGTCCCTACATCACAGCATTGTTTCCTTTCTCAGCGCGAGACCTGAGTAATGCGTCCTTGCGCAACAAGTGTCATGGTGACTCAGTCCAGCTTGATATATTCATGTCCTCAGTTTAAGCTTAAAAACGGGTATTTTTGCTTTACGATACAATCCAGTCAAACTTTAAGGCTGTATTTAGATACTTCAATATTGTGTTTGTTCTGAGAGTTTCTTTGTTTGTTGCATAAATATCTTGTTTGTTTTCACACATTATTAAACTCAGATTACAGCAGATGGATAAGTTCTAGTTCCATCCACATGTATATTATTTGTCAAGTCCTCTTTAAAAAAAAAAAGCACTTTTACTGGACAAGAGGAGATTAAATTGTCAAGACCTGCTTGTAATATTTAACTATCAAACTTAGATCTTTAATTAATGACATAATCTAGGAAGTGACATCATGGGCAAACAACAAAAGCAAACGTTCTGTTGTTGTGTTTGTTGGTTGGATTTATTGTACATTAAGCCATCAAGTTTAATAAAATTGTAGAAATCACCACTGTAAAAGATGCTGGGTTCCACAATTCCTTCATGTTGTCCCAACACAAATCGATTAAGTTAACTTACTCGTTTTTACAAATTTAAGTGCATTTAACGTAAAGCAATGAAGTTGGTTTTATTCTTTTGGGTTCTTTTATTCTGGTGTAGTTCACCCAGTTTGATAAAATTATTAGGGATGTCCCGATCAGGTTTTTTTTGCCCTCGAGTCCAAGTCATTTGATTTTGAGTATCTGCCGATACCGAAACCCGATCCGATACTTCTATAATACATAAATAGAATAAAGAAGAGCTAAGAAACAGATCCAGGATGTTCCTTATTTTTTATTTAACACACCTTATTTTTTAACATTCAACAACTCTGTTAACAAACAGGGGACTTCTGTGAGGTAGCTTGAACAATCAAGTAATAAATAACATCAATTCTTCACTTGTAGACTTTAGTGTAACAGTAAATATTTTTTAAAAATCTAATATAAAAACAAATAGCTCCTCAACTTAAAACACCCGCCAGGCTTGTTTACATTGTTTACAGGTTTACATATCTCACAGTTTGCTATGGTAATGTTGTTGTCATCAACTTTATAATACCTCCAGACCGCAGACAAATTCATGCTTTCCACTTCAACTGCTTCCGTGTTCTACTTTGCCAGCATTTAACCAATAGTGTCTCTGCAACAGTGATGTCATGCCGCACACGTTTCTGTGTGAAGTCAAGAACGAGGTCTAAACTCTGTGTCACCTGCTTAACCATAGATGTATACATATAAATTTTAGTCCTGATCAGGAGGTAACGTCCGATTCCAATCGAGTCTGAAACCAAACCAATCCAATCCAATCACGTGACCGGATCTGGACATCTATAAAAATTACTGAAATTTGTAATATTATAAGAATGTTATGATATTGTTAAACAAATGATCAGTATCTAAGTTTCCATTTACCTATTTTTATGCTAATTCAGGAATATCGAAGAAAAGAAAAATGCTTCATATAATCTGAAAGATGTGTATAAATTTTGAAATAGTTTTTTTTTTGTTCAAATTAAATTTTATTCCATAAGAAAAATGTGCAGAAACTACAATGGAATCACATTTAATTTAAGTTACAGCATTCAAATGGGCAAGATGGGATACATTAATGAACAAACCAGTGGACCAGCTACATTGCACAACATCTGAAATGTTGTTTTTTCCATTTCAAAAATCCAAAGTCCAAGTCTGGTTTCTCTTGAGTTTTTTTTTTTTTTTTTTTTTCTTCACTTTCGCCAACTGGTGAAGTTTTTTTTTCCGTGCCGCTGTCGCCACTGGCTTGCATGGTTTGGGATGTGTAGAGCTGCACATCGATGGATTTGCTCTTCAGTGTTTGGACTCTCAGTAGTGATTATTAAACCACACTGAACTGAGCTAAACTGAACTGAACTTTAAACACTACAAACTGAACTACACTGTTCCAATTTACTATGACCTTTTATGTGAAGCTGCTTTGAAAAAATCTACATTGTAAAAGCGCTGTACAAATAAAGGTGAATTGAAAATTGAATTAAATCTTTAAATAAGGTTCAGTGTTATTACCTTCCAGCTGCACTTCCAAATATCAGTCTTTTTTTGGGTTTCATCTTCTGAGGCGTAAAAAAAGTCATTTATTATAAAAGAAAAGAAAACAAATTATAACAAATTCCATTTTTCTTGTTTGATATTTGGCACCAGTTTATCAGGAAGTGATGGTTTTGTTCTCTTTTATTCATCTGATCGAAACTTTATTCGAACATGTTTTATGTGATATTCCAGTTTTGTGCATAAATCTAATTCGCATCTTTGGATGATAACACTGTTAGTGAGACCTTACACTATATTTCAGTTATGTCAGGTGTCCTGATCTTGGTTTATTTGATTTATCCATCAGTAGTACATTTAGTTTAAGAAAAGTATAAAAACCTGTCATTTATTATCAAAATGTCATAATATAGTTGAATGAATTAAACAAAATTGGTTCTATTTTAATGATCTAGATGCAAAGTGTAAAGCCCATGGCCAAAAGCATTAAGGACATGTCCGTATCCACTTTTGCTATTTTAAAGACGAAAATATATGGTTTGCGCCCCGGTGCATGGTCTAACAGGGTTGTGCTTATTCTCTTAATGAGTTATGGGTGTGTTTTGAGCATAACATCTGATGCATACATCTCCAAAACCCGACAGGTGGACAAATCTAAACTTGTTTTAATTAAAACAAATATTAATATGCATATAATAAATAATACTACTAATAATAATAACATTATACAAATGCAAATTATACAATTATACAAATGCGAATAAACTGAAAAAAGCCCCCCAAGGTCAAGAAGGCATGGAATTTTACTGAAAATTACTGTTGCGCTGGTCTGAAAATAACAACAAATCGCGCCATACATGTCTTACGCCTTATTGCACCAGGTGTATGTTTGGTCCCTATGTTTCAAATAGTTAATCAAACTTTTTATTTTCATCCTGTTAGTATAGCATTCTCTTGATAATCAAATTATAACTGATAAAGGTTTGAGTTGTAACCTTTTCTGTAAACACCACCAGCGTGTTCACTTCAGAGATACAAAGTTCAAAATCTGCATAACTAGAAGCAACCCTGAAAGTGGATTACATTCATAATGTCAAAACCCAAAGGAAAAACTATTAGCTTTGACATGGAAACACTTGATTTGCACAAGAGGATATTAAATATGTTGCGCTAGCCTCCAGATCCTGCATCCAGACTTCAGTTTCAGTCGCGTCCATTGTTCATTGGAGAAAGCGGAGCGGGTCAGCGGAGCTGTGTGAAGACCCTCAGGGGGAGAATTAGCCAGCAGCCTCCTACAGTTTCTTTACTTCCTGCAGACCGTGGCCGTGTTACGCTTCAGTCTCACAGGCTCCTGCGCCGGGCCTCTCAGGATGACAAACACCTCCGTCAAGCTGAGAAAGTCCCTGAGGGCCTTTTCATTCACAGACGTACAATAACAGAGCCGAGGGGTGAATAACTCCCAGTAAATGCATTCCCCTCCCACAGGGCCACAGATGGGAAGTGCTGTGTGTTACTGGAGCATCGTGGCGAGACGGTGAGGTTTAGAGTCTGTGGCTCACGTAACGGTGAATCACTGTGTAAACACAACTGCCGTGTGTTATTGAATGTCTGCCATTGCATTCTGTCAGATCAGTCTACTCGTATCCAGTGGTACTTTCATCTTAGGCGCTCTGCCAGTGCGATCTGCTTTAAGTGGGAGGCATTTTCCCACATGATGGATTGGACTGATGTAAGAAGCGAGTTTCCTCTTTGGCTAAAAAAGGACCATGGGAAGTTTTGACGGGAGAAACTCTTGAGCAAATAGAGCGTCTGTCTGCACCCAGCGGAGTTATCTGAAGTGCTGAAAAGTCTTTTGCTTTAATCAGTGTATTTTTGTCATGCTGCACTTAAGTTTAGTAATATGGGGCTTTTTTGTTGTTCGTTTATGTGGAAATACATGAAAAATACAATGTATCCGGAAAGTATTCATAGCACTTCACTTTTTCCAAATTTTTTTACAGCCGTATTCCAAAATAGGTTAAAATTACTTTATTTCCTCACAATTCTACACGTATGTACTTTTTCAAATTTTTTTCACTTTTTTTCACTTTTTTTTTCACATTTTCACAAAAAAAACCCTGAAAAATTACATGTACATAAGTATTTACAGCCTTTGCTCAATACTGTGTTGATGCACCTTTAGCAGCAATTACAGCCTCAAGTCTTTTTGAATATGATGCCACAAGCTTGGCACACCTGTCTTTGGGAATTTTTGCCCATTCCTCTTTGCAGCACCTCTTAAGCTCTATCAGGTTGAATGGGAAGTGACAGTGTACAGTCATTTTCAGATCTCTCCTGAGATGTTCAATAGGATTTGGTCTGGGCTCTGGCTCGGCCACTCAAGAACATTCACAAGTTGTTGTGAAGCCACTCCACCATGCTTTGGGTCATTGTCCTGCTGGAAGATGAACCATTGCCCCAGTCTAAGGTTAAGAGCACTCTGAATCAGGTTTTCATTCAGGATATCTCTGTAGATTGCTGCATTCATCTTTCCCTCTATCCCGACTAGTCTTCCAGTTTCTGCTGCTGAAAAACATTCCCACAGCATAATGCTGCCACCACCATGCTTCACTGTAGGGATGGTATTAGCCTGGTTTTGAGCGGTGCCTGGTTTTCTCCAAACATGAAGCCTGGCATTCACTCCAAAGAGTTCAATTTTAGTCTCATCAGACCAGAGAATTTAGTTTCCTAAATCGCATGCCTTTTGGCAAATTCCAGGTAGGGAGTGGCTTCCGTCTGGCCACTCTACCATTCAGGCCTGATTGGTGGATTGCTGCACAGATGGTTGTCCTTCTGTAAGGTTCTTCTCTCTCCACAGAAGAACACTGGAGCTCAGACAGAGTGATTAGATGGCCGGCCAGCTCTAGGAAGAGTCCTGGTGGTTCCAAACATCTTCCACATACAGATCATAGAGGCCACTGTACTCATTAGAACTTTCAGAGCAGTAAAAAAATGTTCTGCTACCTTCCCCAGCCTTGTGCCTCAAGACAATCCTGTCTCGGAGGTCTACAGACAATTTTGTCTCTGTGCTTGGTTTGTGCTCTGACGTGCACTGTCAACCCTGGGACCTTATGTAGACCGGTGTATGCCTTTTCAAATCATGTCCAATCAACTGAATTTACCACAGGTGAACTCCAATTAAGCCCCTGAAACATCTCAAGAATGATCAGTGGAAACAGTATGTACCAGAGCTCAATTTAGAGCTTCACGGCAAAGGCTGTGAATACTGATGTACATGTGATTTTTCAGGTTTTTTATTTTTAATAAATTTGCAACAATTTCAAAAAAGCTTTTTCATATTGTCATTATGGGGTATTGTGTGAAGAATTTTGAGGAAATAAATTAATTTAATCTATTTTAGACTAAAGCTGTAACATAAAAAAAGGTGGAAAAAGTAAAGCGCTATGAATACTTTCCGGATCCATTGTACAGGTAGTTCATGCAAGAATTCATCACTTTTATTATTGCTGTGGTTTGGGGAACCATACATCGCCAGGGATGCAATTAAAGTCATTGCTGTTCTCTAATATATATTTGAATTCACTTTTAATAATTAATATTTAAGGCAAGAGAATAAAATGGGAAATTTTATTTCTCATAAAATTGCTCAAGAAGAAAGAAACTCATAAAGGTTTAAAACCACACGAGGCAGTGTAAACGATGAGATAATTTTCAGTTTTAGGTGAACTTTCCCTTTAATGTGGCCACTTATGTCACGTGCAGTTCATCTGTCTAATGCTTATAAGCCTGTCGTGCATGTTTGTGTAAGACAAGCTTGTTTGACTTGCTCCATGCATTGCAATAACAATGTTGCAGTTTAAAATGAAAGTCCAACATTTAACATATATCATAGATGCAGTAAACCGAACTCCAGTTTAGTCTAAATATGCTGTTGGTTTACTCTATACAGCAAAGACTCAGCTGTGCACCATGAGCTCAACAGGAAATGCACTCATATCTTAAAAATGAAGTTGTCACTCACACCCTTTCAAAGCCTGCAGTGTACATCTGGACCTGCTCGGAGTCTGTACATTTCTATTATTTGGAAGTGCAAATTCCATTAATGTTGATGTGGGTGGAAGGAGCTCGTGGAGATGGACGGTGAGCGCAGGCAAGCATGTGGAACTGATTTTGCCCAATTCTCCAGCGAGACATGAAGTCCTCCGCGCTGTGCCTGGGAAAGTGTATAAGAGGAACTAGTGTATGTAATTGTGTGTTTTCCCAATCGGAGTGCCTACATGAAAATGGTACTAATTATAGCGCCGTTATTTTACAGTAAATAAAAGTAATTCCCTTGGATGGCGTTCACGCTCTGTTCGCCGGCTGTTTGCTATTAGCTCAAATGCACTGATGTCGATGAGTTCACCCATTGAGCTCCACAGTATGGCATGTAGTTTTAACACTAAAGGTGGGAAGAGAGGGTTAATTGTAAATAAATTGATTCACCCAAATGTTTGAGTTATTTTTCTCCCAGAATCAATAGTTATTCATATTAAATTGTTTTATTTTATGTCATCATGCTACTCGGTCACACGAGCAGCCCAACTAATTGATAATAGCATTCGTTGACAACAATTTAGTTCAGTTCATCTTTATTTGTATAGTGCTATTTTGCTATGTAGATTTAGTTCTAGTTTTTACAATCTAGTTCTAGTAAATTGAAAATGTGTCAATCCAATTTTCATAGTTGAAGTTCAGTTAATTCAGTTCAGTGTGGTTTAATTTTTACTGCTGAAAGTCCAAACACTGAAGAGCAAATCCATTGTTGCGTAGCTCCACAAGTTTCAAACCAAGGCAGCCAGTGGCGACAGTGGTGAGGAACTTCACCAATTGATGAAAGTGAAGGAAAAAAACCTTGAGAGAAACCAGGCTCAGTTAAGCATGACCATTTTTCATCTGGCTCATATTTAAAAAAAATTGTTGTTAAGTTTTTGGAATTATTAAAATTGTTGATTTTAAATGTACTTCAAAACAGTATTAAAGGGATAGTTCTCCCTAAAATAATTCTGTCATCGTTTACTCTTCACTTGTTCACTTGTATTTAAGTGTCTTTACTCTGTAGAACACAAAAACATTTAGTAGTTTAGCACAATTTACCCGATTTGTAAATCTAATTGAATTTACGTCCAGTGTGCAATGCAATGTGGGCAATGTTAGCTGTTGAAGTACGTACTTTGAATTTTTTTCGAAAGGGTAGGCAATCACAGTATCTTTGGAATACATGTTTCAACATACTATGACTTAGTACAGTAGTTATTCAAAATAAATAGTTTTGACCGAAACAAGGTATTTAATTAACTGTCTATAGGTAAATGTTAATATTTGTATTTGCAGCAGTTTTGATATTCCTGGAATGAAAGATGTAGGACTGTTGTGCATTTTATTTTAATTTAATTTCAGTTCCTTTGCAAACCCAATTTCATGTAGAAAGTGATTTCATGTTGAGAATGAAAATGCATGTGTATATTGTGTCTGTGTAACTCTTAAAGTGACCGTGTCCTATATTCCTGCTGCCAACTGTGCACAAACAAAAGACAAAAGCAAAATCTTTTTAATAAATAAATACAAAATGTTTTGGTGATATGGCCCCACTAGGGCTGGACGATATGGCAAAAATTTATATCACGATAAATTTCTTCATTTCGGTCGATAGGTTATAATTCCGAAATCGATATGGACAATATTAAAAAGCCAGGAAAAAACTGCCTAGATGTCTGTACCCACAAATGTCTGCAAACTACACACACACACACACACATATATATATATATATATATATATATATATATATATATATATATATATATATATATATATATATATATATATATATATATATATATATATATATATATATATATATATATATATATATATATATATATATGACATCCACATCGTATAAAAACATAGAAAAATAATAATAATTATAATAATAAAAAAATCAAGAAGAGTATAGGCTACATTAATATTTGCAATAGAAAAGAGTTGTTTAAGTAGATTCATAGTTCTAGTTGCTTTTCATCTTGAACATCCTTTAAGGGTTCTATCTGTCTATTTATATTTGTGTATAATTACCCAATTAAATTAAAAGGTTTAACATAAAATATTTCTTATATATTTTATATAGTCTATTTATATAGAAAAAAATTTGATATATATTTGATATTATTTTATATAACACATTTTCATTATTTAACAGATTTAATACCTCTATTAATCGCATTCTTTCTATTTCATCAGCTTTGCAAAACCAGATTCCTGCTAAATATGTTTGTGAATTGAATTTTGTAAGTTTGCACGAGTGCTATATGCCAGCATGCACCGGGTTTATGTGTATGTTAGTGTTAATTTAGGTGTTTATGCGAGGATCGAGTATATGCAAGAATCGAGTTGTACGCGCATGTGTTAATCTGGGTGTTTATGCAAGGATCATGTTTATATCTACGTGCGTGTGTATGCATGCATCAAGTTTTATGTACGTGTTATGTATGTGTTGATAAGCGAAGTTTGATTTAAATCCTACATGGCGCCTCATAGCCATCTGTGTTTGCTTCATTGCCTTCTCTTCTGACATCACAGGTTTGAAGCTGCAGAGCACCGAAACTATAAGTTTATCGAAACTTAACAAGCCGAACCACTTTCACTTCACTGCATTAGTCTTTCCTCTCTTGTCAACTATTTTGTCTGCATTCTTACTTGAGGAAGCTTGTTCATTCACATCTGTATTCAGGGCACTCATTTTGTAGCTAAAACTTTCTGCGACGGAGCTTAACCAACTGCTGAGCACTGGCAGCGTGTCTGTTATCACGCAAGTGACATCACGCTGACATTCAGTGACAAGTGATTAGATTTTATACAAGTATAAGATTTTATATATATAATAAAATGTATATATATGCAAATTTATAATGAAATACCAGAAATGGGTTTAAAAATCATATCACCGTTATTGAAAAAAAATATACCGCGATGTATATTCATATCGACTTATTGTCTAGCCCTAGGCCCCACTAATAATTCTTTTATATAATCATGACTATAATATTGACCAAACAAATCATGATTATGATTTTTTTTTCTGATGATCGTGCGGCCCTAGAAAGATATCATTTTTATAAATATAACTCATACAATATGTATAGTCTGTTTGATTTATCTCAATCAGTTGGTGTTATTTTGTCTAAAATGTCACATTTTATATTTTATAAATAATATTTTGAATCATCTATTAACCTTTTCTTCCTTCAGGGTGTCTGCTGGGTCCTAAAAAAAGTCTTAAAAATTCTTAAATTTCCAAAACAGGGTGGGGTCAAGTCAGAGCACTCAGGCTCTGCGTTGGTTGGAGAAATTTCAAATTGAACCAAAACAAACGATTACAATTTAAGATTGGCAATGAAAATTCTGGAAATGCAACCTGCAGAACCTGGCAATTACAAAAATTTATAAAAAAAAGTCCAGAATAAAAATGTAGGTCTTAAAAAGTCTTAAATTCACTGAAATATTGTTTCGTGGGTCTTAAATTATTTTAAACAGATATTCATTTTGCTTTGCCCAAGTAAAGCTACATATCAGGCCGACATCCATTCAATGACCAACAATACATCTCAATAAATATTTAAGTTTTTGTTGCAAAGTGATACAATTCAAAACAGCTGTTTGACATTTTTACAACAAATTCCCAAATTAAATTCCCTAACCATGAAAAAACTAAAAACAATTACAGGATTCCTCATGATAATACTGGGCCATTAGAAAAAACCTTAGTCTTTAATCTTGAATAAGTGTAAAATTTAATTCCTAATGGTCTTAAAAGGGTATTAAAGGTCTTAAATTTGACTTGATGAAACCTGCAGAAACCCTGTTCTTTAATCAAAGTATTTCAAACAATATAAAAAAGTCAGTATCACACTCAATTCTGACATCTTTTTCTATTTGAATATGCTTTTAACTGCTTTTTAGTGCAACTTTGTTCATCTTTAGTCTCCTGTTTTATTAGGTTTATACTAAAGAATTCAAGCTGAGTTTAATAAATAATAGTTTTTTAGTATAAAAAAAAATGTGTATACTTGTGTAGGTTTGTTTTTTTATTTATTTTAGATGATTTAAGGAATAATTGTTTGGTAGAATTTTTTGTTAATTTTGACTCTATATAAATGATTTGATACCATAATTTGATACTATATAAATCCAGTAAATTCAAGGAAACTGGGAATGTTCAAGTGTTTTCCATAGCTGTATTTTATTTCAAATTGGTTTTAGTAATAGTTTAAATACAACAACCCTCTTTCAGTCCATTTAATGCTGAGCAAACATTTCTCTCAAGCACTATTGACTATTCTGCAATGATTTATTACACAGCTAAAGCTTTTCCGTAGATGATTCATTGGTATTACATCATACATGACTGACTGGAGACTTTTCTGTCGCCTTTTCAGATACAGAATGCCGATGACGTCTTGATCACACCGCTGGAGAAGTTTCGCAAAGAGCAGATCGGAGCGGCCAAAGTAAGTTCTTAGAGGCCCATTGTGAGTTAATGTTGTACGTGTCAGCGGAAAGTAATTTTTACCTATGCCACGACAGGATCCTATACGGTCAGTATAGGTCTGTGAAACCCTGCAGGAAGGGGGGAAATTGCAAACACCTGTTGAAGAAGAGAGCAGTTAAAGTATAGCCAGATACTGTAATGGGACATTTAACAACATGAAACGGTCCGAGGGCACGTTTTTAAGCAGACTCTGGTTAAAGCTTGACTCTTTCGAGGAGATTAGCTTGTTGTGCTGCTGATCTGTGAATGTGACCCTTCAGCTGGAGCTCTGCCTGCTGAGCTCAAACATTCAGAGCAAGAAAAGAAAAGAAAAAAACACTCCATGCCTTATTTGGGTGTATTGGCCCAATGCTTTTTAGAAGGAACTCGCTCAACTTAGACATTGAGACGTGATGGAGGCCAAAGGGAACGGCAGTCCGGCTGTTTAACCTCCTGCAGATGTGTGTATGTGTGTTCAAAGCAAAACGCTCAACGTCTCAGTCTCACAGTCAACTTCAAATCTGAAAATGTTAGAAATGAAAAAAAATATTTAGATATTGTAAATGTTTGTAAATGTTTGCATGTTTTGTAAAATCATCTTCTATGGTTTGTTTTTGAAAGAAATATCTCTCCAAAGCTGAATTTATTTGATCCATAGTAGGGATGCACCGATCCCCATAATTGGATCGGATATCAGTTCGAGACTGTATTTTTTGCTGGATCGGATTTCGGCCAGCTGGTACCGATCCAAATCCGATCTTGCGCATGCACTATATTTTATGTAATTTATAAGCCAACAAAAGCCATGAAGGTAGCCTATTATAAGGCACTAGAAAGTTGTCATGTAGGCAGAGGTCGCGTTAGACTTTCTCTTTGTCTGTCATTTTGAAGGAGAGGGTTGTAAAAATTCCGTCATAACCTATTACTGCCCGTCATTAAATTAGCATATTGTCTAATCGCTTTTTTTCCATTCATATTTTAATCATGAACTTGCACAACGAGCATATAGGCTAAATTATTCATTTATTTATTTGACAAATGTACAAAAACTCCATCAAATATATTGTTCAACAGTTTCATGTGTTTTTTTTTTTTTTTTTTGCAGTGGAGGGAATTGAAATACGACCATTTGTGCCTGAACACAAGCAGATATAAACAACAATATATTATAAAATATAATTCCGACTAATATAAGAACATAACTTGAAATATAATTCAGACGATGTTCTGTAGGACTATTTGCCTTAACTCATATCTTCCTCCTGGTCCGCGTCGACCTGAACTGGGTGCTTGCCTGTGCGTAATCAAACGCATCAAGGGAGACTGATGCAGAGGCAATTGTCATTAAATTCTGTGTCTTTGCCTCGGAAAGTCGACTTCTCGTGACAGTTTTAATTTTGTTCTGGAGGCTGAAGCCGCATTCTGCTGCCACACTGGAGACCGGAATTACTAGCGCCACTTCAGCCAGCGTTTTGTAGTCAGGAAACATTTCTCCTAAGGAAGTGATAAGAAATTTGCAGGATTCTCTGAATGTGGGATTTCCCGATCCTGCAAGCACTCGTTTTTTTCTTTGTTCTTCATCGTCCACTGCATCACTTCCTCTTTTTTTTTACCCTTAAAAATAATATCACAACTATTTGGCCGTTTAAAGAAACTTCTCACACTCAGCTGCCGTGACTTTTTTGCAACTGTATGCAGCGGTGACAAAGAGGAGACAAAACAAGACAATTACTAATTAATGAGGGCAATCGCTATCAGCTGGACAGGAGTGGGAAGAACAGTTATCTACACATTATATGCCCTCAGCATAATCCGTCAAAATGAAGGATCACCTTCAGATTTTTCCGTCACTGCTGAAAAAAATCCGTCATTGACATAAAATATTCGGTTAACGCGATCTCTGCATGTAGGATACTATATCCCAAATGTTCTGAAGCCATTCTACAGTTTATTGTGAAGCACAGATGAATATTCAAGTGGTTAAATTCATGTTCACTTCAGCACATCTCTCCGCTGCGCCTGTCAATCATTTTCCATTCATTCACAAATCAAACTGCGTTTTTATGACAACACAAAGAACTTTCTCCAAGACTATTTGTTCCTATTAGTTTAAATAATCAGTATAGAAATGCATTTAGTTTTGCCTTAAATGGGTTCATTTTGACCTGCATTTGCGACCTGTTTGTAAATCATGTTGTGCTGTCTGTAAGATCAGAAGATCGCATTCGCAACACACACAAAGTAGGCCTATCTGAAATTACAAATTTGAAAAGGCTCAATAATACATGATACCGGAGGGCTGTGCACTGTCTCTGTGATGCATCAAGCGCTATTCACGCACCGGCTGTGCAGACGCGGCATGCACTGCTCCGTAAAATAAATCTTTTTTTTATATTTATTTTTTTAGAGGTTTTCATCTTTATTGGGATAGGACAGAGGAGATTTTACAGACAGAAAAGTGTGGGGAGCAGAGATAGGGGAAGGATCGGCAAAGGACCTCAAGCCGGGATTCAAACTCGGGTCGCCATACTAAACACTAGGCTATTGGCGCCGACAGTAAAATTATTCTTACAATATTTTACAATTTCTGTTCTCTCATCCTTCCGACTGAGTTTATTTTTCCGAGGGGAATACTTTAAGTGCTGTAAATAGTTTGTAAAGCCTGGCTCATAGTGGTCAAAATACTTGATTAAATTAATAAAAGTGAAACGGACGGGCGCAATATGGATTGTCATTATTATTTATTATTTAGGCTGATTAGTGTCAGTAGAGGTAGCCTATTACAGGTTTCAAAGAAAAATCTTAATATTAAAAAAATAAAGCTGGATCACAACAGATCAATGTCATAACCAATCCTCAAATAATGTAGCCTAGCTTACAGCACATATCATGGTTTTACTTAGGTAGTGTCATCTGTCATATACAGTAGGCTTATAGGTCTGTTATTTTTACTAAAGAAGGTATATTAATCGAGTTTATCACCAGAACTATAGAAACTGTATTATGCTTCCAAAAAAAAAAAACATGCCACAGTATCAGGAACTGATCTGTATCGGTCGATACTCAGAGTTTTCGGATTAAGATCAGATCGGTTGCAAAAAAATGGTATCAGTGCATCCCTTATCAATAAGACACTATATAATAGGCACCTATTTCAACATTAATTGCCAAATGCGGGTAGATTTCAGCAGTGGCAGGTTATGCAGACACTCCCACTAGCCACTTTGGCTGGTTGAAAATAATTTTTAAATTGCCAGTGCTGGCTAGTCACTAAAGATTAGAATTATAGTTTATGACCTTTTGTCACTATGTGTGCATTTGTGATCTTAGAATCGAGAAGCAGCACGACTAACTGTTAAAATAACTGTTCGTGTGAGCAATAGAAACAGGTGAATACCCATTGAAAGGATGATCGAAGCAACCATGCCTGGAAACGCAACTGGTGCGACAAAAAGCAATGCTCGTGGACGCACCGTCCTGCTGCTTTCAAGAGCACAAGATTTTTTGCAAGCAGTAGCAGTTGCCACTTTCGCTTTAACCATTCTTTGAACAGTTATTAATGTTAAGCGTTTAATAATTGTGATTGAAAACAGTGCCATTGATACAGTATAATAAACATTTGTACCACAATATTCATAAGGATTTATTTACAATTTAGATGTTGGCAGTACATCAATATTGTATATGTTTCAGTGTCTTGGAAATCATATTGTGTCATTGTTACGCAATACATCAATAATCTATATCAGCCTTTGTCATTCAAAGATAATATTTTCCCCAGTAAGCGACTGTATATCCATCTTTTAAAGAGCCCTGAACAGAATTAGCACACATTCCTCGAGAGAATGATGTCATCTCCAGCCTGCAGATGTACACAGAAACTGGACTAAGCATGGCAGAATGAGATTCCTCCAGTTTGTTGTTTGGCGAGCTCAGTCTGCGGTTCAGACGTGGTGTCCATTAGAGGGTCATGGGAAAGGTTGAGCTGATGTCAAACAGGAAAAACAAACAGCTTTAAACTGGTTTCATTTGCAGTCTCCAGAAAGCCATTCTCAGTGCTGGAGGTCTGCAGCGCAAAATAGTAAATGGCTGCCGTAAATGTGGCCACAGGAAGTGAGGGTTTGTCTACTGTAAACATCTTTTCTCAGCCTCATTAAGAGCCATAGGATGTTTCGCAGAATTGGAAAACGTGCAATGTTTGTTGTTTTGTCTTTATCTGTGGTTACATGGGTGCTCGGCGTCATCAGCTTTGTCACGCTCAGGGGTGATGGTACCACAGTGACTAATCAAGTGTGTATATATCACGTGGGTCCCGCAATGCTCATATCATGTTCTGTTGAGTTTTAAGTCGCTGATCGATCTTTGAGTTCCTCATTCCCTGTTTTTGCTGGATTGTAGATGGTCAGATTATGGTGAATGCAGTGTTTTTCTAATGTTATAAAGATTGAAATTTGTAAAGCTCCACATAAAATGTTCAAAATCGTTTCAGTTAGGTAAAACTAAATCAAATGAGTACATTGTTTTAAAATTATATAAAAGTAAAATGAATAAGTTATGACATTTTTTTTGTATTCAGTTCAATAAATAATAACAATTTGTATTAGATAATAATGTTAATACTACTACTACTAATAATAATAATAATGACATTTGAAATTTGATTATGCATAACATAAATTATGATTTGTAGATTTGTTTGAATTAAAAAAAGCTTTTCTGTAAACTACTGATGGCATATCTTACAAATAAATTAAAAAATAGCCAGTTTTAGCATAAAAAATACTTTATCAGAGATAATAAATTGGTCAAAAACATTTGTTATTCATCCCCCAATATACATCTCTACATGACATTTTGATTGGACATTTGGAAGAAATACTATCAGACCTTTTTATAATAATATAATAAATAATATAATAAACAAATATTAACATTTTACTCAAATCCAGACCTAGTTGTTATGAAGCGGACAGGAGACAGAGGTAAGGAAACGTTAGGGTGTTTATTAAATGACAACAAGGAGCACATGAAGGATAGCCAGGAGGATCAGGAATGATGTTGGGGTCTTTTCCTCCGTGGCTGGGTAACAGGAATACACGAGGATGGACAGCACACACCAGATACAGCTGACAGAGGATGACACAGACTTGGAAGGACTGGAAGACAGGACGATTCGGGAGGACCAGGAAGACTAGGAGGAATACAAAGAGAACAGGTAAGTAAATCGTTTGTTTTAGCTGAGGATGACTACGCTGAGTGGTCGCTCAGTTGTCCGCTTTCGTCGAGACGAGCCCGGACAATGAGCGACTGGAGTGCTGTGCTTTTATCTGGTGCTCGTGAATGTGATGCAGCTGTGTGCTCATTAGAAGTCAGGTGATGGTGATCTTCGTGAGTGGGGGTCGTGAGAGCCTGACCAATCCATGACAGTACCCCCCTCCCCAGGGCCCGCTCCTGAGGGCCGACACCTCCGACGCCGTGGTGGTCTCCCTCTGCCTCTAGGCGCTGGGAACTCAGGGTGGCTCTCATGAAACTCCACCATGAGACTAGGATCGAGAATATCAGCTCTGGGAACCCATGTCCTTTCTTCGGGGCCGTACCCTTCCCAGTCCACCAGGTACTCCAACTGGCCACCACGACGTCGGGAACGCAAGATCTCCTTCACTGCGTAGACGGCTCCTTCTTCTAGGAGCAGTGGAGGAGGGGGTTCCTCTTCGTGGTCAGGCTCTGTGGAGGGAAGAACAGGATCGTGATAGGGTTTCAGGAGTGATACGTGGAATGTAGGGTGAATACGGTAGTGAGAGGGTAATTGTAGTTTGTAGGTGACGGGGTTAACCTGTTCCACGATGGTGAAGGGACCAACAAATCGGGGACTTAACTTGCGAGAGGGCAGTCGCATGCGTATGTCCCGGGTGGATAGCCACACCTTTTGTCCGGGTGTGTATCTGGGTTCTTCAGACCTTCTCCTATCGGCGGTTACCTTGCTTCGACGGACTGCCCTCTGCAGATGTTGATGAGCCTCGTCCCAGACTCTCTCGCTCTCCCGGAACCAGTGATCCACTGCGGGGACATCAGATGGTTCGCCATCCCAGGGAAAGAGCGGTGGTTGGAAGCCCAGGACGCACTGGAATGGCGTGAGTCCGGTGGAGGGTTGCCGCAGTGAATTTTGGGCATATTCTGCCCAGCCCAAATACTGGCTCCAGGAGTTCTGGTGACCACTGCAGAAGGTCCTCAGGAACCGTCCCACCTCCTGAATCTTCCTCTCTGTCTGCCCGTTGGTTTGGGGATGATATCCAGAAGAGAGGCTGACGGCCACACCTAGGAGCTTGAAGAAGGCTTTCCATAGACGTGAGATGAACTGTGGACCTCTGTCCGACACAATATCTTCTGGAATACCAAATGACCTGAAGACTTGATTAAAGATATTGTCGGCAGTTTCAAAGGCTGTGGGAAGACCTTTCAGAGGGATTAGTTTGACAAACTTTGAGAATCTATCTACTATGACTAGAATACAGGTATTACCTTCTGACGAAGGGAGGTCAGTGATAAAGTCCACTCCTAGGTGTGACCAGGGACGGTTCGGAATCGGCAAGGGATGGAGCTTTCCAGCGGGTAGATGACGTGGGCTCTTGGATTGGGCACAGTCCTTACAGCCCTGAACATATTGCCTCACATCCCTTGCCATGTTTGGCCACCAGAATCGTTGGGATACTAGCGAGAGAGTATTGTTGATCCCTGGATGTCCAGTGCCTAGCGAGGTATGTAAGGAGTGGATCAGATCTACCCGGTGTTCAGGTGGTATGAACTGCCGATGAGGAGGGCATCCCGGCGGAGCAGGGGCTTCCGGAGTGGCAACGACTGGAGGAGCGTTCCAGGTGATCGGACAAATGGAGATGTGTTCGGGAAGAATCTTCGTTGGGAGTTCTTCATGATCGTGATGCTCGTGTAAACGAGAGAGAGCGTCTGCTCTTAGATTCTTGGGTCCTGGACGATAGGAAATGGAGAAATCAAAACGTGAGAAGAAAAGTGACCATCTGGCTTGACGTGGACATAGTCTCTTGGCCTCTTTGATGTATTGGAGGTTTTTGTGATCTGTGATCACCTGGAACGGATGTTTGGCTCCCTCCAACCAGTGACGCCACTCCTCCAAGGCTAGCTTGATTGCTAGAAGCTCCCTGTCTCCTATGCTGTAATTCTGCTCCGCCGGGCTCAACTTCCGAGAGAAATAGGCACAGGGATGCAGTCGGGGCGGGGTATCATGATGTTGAGATAATACTGCCCCGACGCCGGTGGTGGATGCGTCCACTTCCACCACGAAAGGAAGATTTGGGTCAGGATGAGTCAGGAGTGGGGCCCTTGTGAACTCCTTCTTAAGAAGGCGGAAGGCTGCGGCTGCTTCTTTGGTCCACTCCAGTCCTTTGGGTTTACCCTTGAGGAGATTAGTGAGAGGTGATGTAATCCTGCTGTAGTCCTTGATAAACCGTCTATAAAAGTTAGCAAACCCAAGAAACCTCTGGAGCTCCTTAATGGAAGTGGGTTCTGACCAGGATAGAACAGCCTCAATTTTCTTCCCATCCATACGTATACCGGTTTGGTCAATGATGTATCCCAAGAAATGAATCGACTTCTGGTGGAATGAGCATTTCTCCGCTTTGAGGTAGAGGTGATGTTCTCTCAATGTGTGTAGGACCTCCGCAACGTGTTGGCGATGTTCGGCCTCACTCCGGGAGTAAATGAGGATGTCATCTATGTACACTATTACACAGTGGTGAAGAAACTCCCGGAGGACTTCATGAATGAAGTTTTGGAATACGGAGGGGGCGTTGACCAGACCGTAAGGCATGACCTCATATTCATAGTGGCCAGTAGGGGTCACGAATGCTGTCTTCCATTGGTCCCCCTCACGTATTCTTATCAGATTATACGCGCTGCGGAGGTCCAATTTAGTGAAGACTTTAGCTTCTCGGAGCTGTTCCAAAGCGGCTGGTACCAGAGGAAGGGGATATCGGTATTTTACTGTACCGTTATTTAGGACCCTGTAGTCGATGCATGGACGCAGCCCTCCGTCCTTCTTGGCCACAAAGAAGAAGCTTGAGGCGGCTGGTGATTTTGAGTGACGTATGTACCCCTGACTCAGAGCCTCCCTTATGTAATCTTCCATTGCCTGATTCTCTGGAAGCGAGAGCGGGTAGATCCTACCTCTTGGCAACTGGGCATCTGGAACTAGGTCGATCGCGCAGTCCCATGGCCGATGCGGCGGTAGCTGGGAAGCTCTCTTGGGGCAGAAGACATCATGAAAGGAGCTGTACTCCTTAGGAATGTGGATAGACTGCTTCTCAGGAGGGCTCTCGACCGATGTTGCAAACAAAGAAATGGGGTTCCGACCTTGAAGAGGGAGATTTGGAAAACAGGCAGGTGTACATCCAGATCCCCATTTCTTTATCTCTCCTGTGCCCCAAGAGATGATGGGATCGTGCTTCACCAGCCACGGGCGCCCTAGAATGATGTCCATATTTGCACCCTCCAGAACCAGAAATTGAATCCTCTCTTGATGTAACAACCCCACTTGAAGAAGGATGTCTTCGCATTGTCGATGGATACGGGTCGAAGATCGAGTGCACTGGGTTATCGGTTGTATCTGGTATATATGCGAGGACGCCTCAGTACGGAGGTGGAGTTGACGACAGAGGGATTGGGAGATGAAGTTCCCTGCTGACCCGGAGTCGATGAGGGCTGTGACAAGGAGAGAAATAGAGGCAGTAGTTATTTGTACGGTGGTAGTAAGTGGTTTACATTGTTCAATATTCGTACTGAATACACTCACTGAAGTCCGAATGGGACGAAGGGGACACTCCATACGGGTGTGTCCACTGACACCGCAGTATAGACACAGACCCCGGGTCAGCCTCCTCTGTCGTTCCGCTGATGTCAGTCTTCCAGACTCTATTATCATGGGTTCTGGTTCTGGAGAGGCTGTTGACTCAGGCGATTGGAGGAGTGCAGACAAGGGGGTGATGGTGTCCTGTTGATAGGAACGGAGACGATCGGAACATCGGAGAGAATGTTGGATGAATCTCTCCAGACCCATTGTATCATCTAATGTGGCCAGTTGGATTCGGAGAGTGGGTTCCAAGCCGAGCCGGTACGTGGTCAACAACGATCTCTCATTCCATCCACTTGCAGCTGCTAGAGTGCGAAACCGGAGAGCATATTCCTGTGTAGATAGAGTACCTTGCTTTAGATGATACAGCTGCTCTCCAGCGGCTACTTCCCCATCAGAACGTCCAAACACCTCTTTGAAATACTCCGTGAAGGTAGTGATGGAATTCATGACCGGCCCGGCTTGGTTCCAGATCGTCTCAGCCCATTTAAGTGCAGGTCCAGAGAGTAGAGATACGATGTAGGCGATCTTCGACTTATCTGTGGGATATAGAGAAGGTTGCATTTCGAATATGAGGGAACATTGTAACAGAAAACCATTGCACTCCCCCGCTCCGCCTGAGTAGGGCGCTGGTCGGGCCATGGGACTGGAAGGAAGGGCCGAAGAAGAAACTGTGGAGGCGGAAGTGCTCGGTGCTGGTGGTGCGTTGGAAAGTGGAGCTGGTGGCTGTAGAATCCGCTTCAACTGGTCCACCAGCTCTTGTAAGTGATCGGGGGGTGCTCATGTTGTCGTCGTTATTGGTCCGGGCTTCTGTTATGAAGCGGACAGGAGACAGAGGTAAGGAAACGTTAGGGTGTTTATTAAATGACAACAAGGAGCACATGAAGGATAGCCAGGAGGATCAGGAATGATGTTGGGGTCTTTTCCTCCGTGGCTGGGTAACAGGAATACACGAGGATGGACAGCACACACCAGATACAGCTGACAGAGGATGACACAGACTTGGAAGGACTGGAAGACAGGACGATTCGGGAGGACCAGGAAGACTAGGAGGAATACAAAGAGAACAGGTAAGTAAATCGTTTGTTTTAGCTGAGGATGACTACGCTGAGTGGTCGCTCAGTTGTCCGCTTTCGTCGAGACGAGCCCGGACAATGAGCGACTGGAGTGCTGTGCTTTTATCTGGTGCTCGTGAATGTGATGCAGCTGTGTGCTCATTAGAAGTCAGGTGATGGTGATCTTCGTGAGTGGGGGTCGTGAGAGCCTGACCAATCCATGACACTAGTAAACTGTGTTGGGAAGTTACTTTTGAAAGTAATGCATTACAATATTGAGTTACTCCCCAAAAATGTAATTAGTTGTCTTACTTTTTATAGTAAGTAATGGGTTACATTACTTTTGAGTTACTTTTGCATTACTTTTTATAACCTGGCTGAGGCTTGAACCCTTTCAGAACTTGTTTGTTTTTCCTTCTTTTATTCTTTAATAGAGGAGCTCTACAATTATCAATGCACTGTATAACCTACACCTACATTTACCTTTAAAAAAACACATCAAATAATCAAATAATAATATTTTAGGATAATATTTTATGAGAACTTCCTGACCCCAGAGCTACACATGTCAAATATACATATTAGTGAAGGTTTAAAGCAATGTGTTTGCTACTTTTGCACTGTTTGTCTAAAGTAAAATCAGTGTCCATTAAGACAATCCCCTTTTCTTCGATGAGTTCAAAATAATGAACACATTCTCTCATTGACTACGTGATTTATTATGACTACTTCAAAATTTATTTTTAAAAGCTAATTAATTAAACTAAAAAGTAACTTGTGTTACATTGTCCAAAAAGCAACTCAAATATTATTACTTATATTTTAAAGTAATGCATTGCTTTACTCATTACTTAGAAAAGTAATACTATTACATAACTCGCGTTACTTGTAATGCGGTACCCCAACGCTGCTAGTAAATACGAAGAAGCTGAAAACTTTCATGTGGTCTCTTTATTATTTTTATTTTAAAAAATGGTACACAAACTATGTAAAATACAGTAAAATAAATAATTTGTAGAGCTTTTAGCTACATACTTTACAGTTATGTGTTCAATAAAATAAAATGTTGTTATTCTGTAAACTACGTTTCTCATCTCTTCAATTTTTTAAATTGTAATTTTAACCGTTTTATTTAAACTTCAATTTGGTGGAATTGGTGAAAACATTATTTTTTTTTTACCAATTGTCAATTGTCAACAAACAAACAAAATCTTTACATGACAATTATTTTTACTTAAATTTTGGAATAAGAAGTGATAATAAATAAATAATAAAATAAACAAATATTAACATTTTACTCAAATGCCAGACCTATAGTAAATACAGAGAAACTGAAAACCTTTCAAGTGGTCTCTTTATTATTTTTATTTTAAAAAATGATACATAAAACAGATCATGTAAAATACTGAAAAATAAATAATTTGTAGACCAAAATACTTTACAGTTATGTGTTCAATAATAAAATGGTGGTTTTTCTGTAAACTATGATTGGCATCTCTTCAAATTTTAAAACTGTAATTTTCAACCATTTTATTTTGCCTTAAATTTTGTGCAATTACCCTGATTGTCAAAACATTTGTTTTTTTGGCCAGTGGTCATTTCCAAACAAATAAACGAAAAAAAGTTCTACATGACTATTGTTTTTATTAATTTTGAAGAAAAAGTATCAGAACTTTATAGAATAAAACAAATATTAACACTTTATTCAGATCCATACCTAATAAATCCAGACAGAAACTTTTAAATTGTTAAATATTTTTTATATTAAAGATTATTCGTGATACAGATGTCACATAATACAATAAAGTAAACGATCTGTATGGCTTTTTAGCAAAACACTGCAAATACAGATTCTCTGGCAGTCAAAGTAGCATTTTAATTCTGCTGCCTTGAGAGAGACAAATATGAGCCTGCCATCTACTGGTTATTACATTTCAGTGTTTGTTTTTGTCCTATCACATGAAAATAAACAAATTAAAGCTTTGCTGACGTTTCCATGAGACTCTCGCGTGGTGTTTGTTTACAAATCTAGCATTTTACATAACGTCTTATCACTGCAGAAGCCATTTATCACCATAATTACAGTACAGGAAATTCCAACTCATGTCACCTTCTTTTTTTCTTTTTATTTGAAGGAAGGGAGGAAGAAATTTGACAAGGAGACAGAGAAGTATTACACCGTTTTGGAAAAGCACTTAAGCCTGTCTTCAAGAAAGAAAGAGTCACTTTTGCAAGAGGTAACATGAATGGTCGTATGGTCATTTACTGCTATAAAATATTAACAACCTCTCAGAATATAACACTGTTCTTGAATGATTTTGTAGGCAGACACACAGATCAGTAAGGAAAGACAGGTCTTCTACGACGCCTCCCTCGAGTATGTTTTCAAAATCCAAGAAGTACAAGAGAGGAAAAAGTTTGAGTTTGTTGAGCCGGTAAGATGCGCTTATTTATGATGAAAGCAGAAATACAACGAAAACTTTCTTATACTGAGAGAGAATTACTCTTTCACTTTTTTCCTTTTAATCTAATGGTTTATCCTGTAACGTCAGCGATGTTGTTTCTCTAGAGAACATATAACGATTAAAAAAAATGATGATAACAGCCACATCCTGCAGCTCCGTCGAGATGATATTGCTTTTATATTAGAGCTGCACGATTCTGGATACATTGAGAATCACTATTTTCTTGTTTGGACTACAGATCATGATTCTAACACGAACTCTAAATAGTCCATTGAACAAAATAACCCAAAATAGACTTCAGCGGGTCATTTTTTTAATGAAAAAATGTATAGAAGTATGTATAAAATATATGACACACAAAATAAATCACTCATAAAGACTTCTTTCATTACTGAATGAATATATATTTTTGGACAATCTCTTAAATCAGTGGTCCTCAAACCATCGGGCCATGGACCAGTACTGGTCCGTGGATTAGTTGGTATCGGACTGCACAAGAAATCATTAATTATTTCCGTTTTATTTATTATCTGGTTCTGAACGATCTTTTATTTTGGAAAATGGCCGTATTCTCTCGGTTACATCTCAGTCACTTGAGCGCTCAAATTTAACTTAAAAGCAGCAAAATGAGTAGGAAACAGACGTCTTTGGAAAGTTTATTTGCTAAGGGTAAAGACCTATAAACTGCCAAGGAATAAATTCGCAACCCATTCGTCAACAAATCAGGTAAATCCACGATGGATGTGCAAGAAGATCAACTGATGGAGGTTGCAAATGAGGGCGGCGTTTTAGGGGCCATTCACATAGCGCATCTTTTCTAGAGTTTGCGCAAGTTCGTTATTTCCAGTGGAGGTGTGTGGCTTGCGAGCACAGGCAGCGTGACGCACACCGGGAGTCCTGGACAAGAATTGACCAATCAGCTTCAGCTAGTATGGAATATGCACATTTCGGTTGACTAATTATCTCAGACGAACACAGAACACCCAAACACTGCAGTGCTTTGTAATCTTCTCCATAAATTAAATGGTTTCAGAGTGACAGCAATGTTTTGTCAGCTTGTCATCTGCTGAGAAAACATCTATGAAAATTTTCAAAAATATCAAAAATCAGTAGTATGTTCTGAATTTTTCAGTACTGTAAATACATATTAAAATTTTATGAATGAAAAACAAGAAGCAGGGCATCACACAAAAATGTTAAATTCTTTTATAAGAGTTGTTCTGGCTTTTTGATTAAAAAACCTATTACATATTAGCAATGGAATAATTTAAACTTTAAAATAAACTTTAAATCCCACTTAAACTGGAAGCTGCTGCAGACTTTTATGTCTCTATGATGACGTATTTCCAAGTGAAACTGAATATTAAATAGGGGGCAGGTTTTTTTATTTTTTGCACTCCTTTTCTCATCTTAAAAAAAAATAAAAGCAAACTAACATACCGCCCAGTTGTCAAACTGACAGCATCACAAAAGAACTTCCATTCCAGACCGGAAGTAGAGGGTCAGATTTTGCTTGAAGAACAAAACAAACAGTTTTTAGTGGATTAACAGCACAGATTAATTGTTCACCTTATGACTAAAAATGTGCTCTAGTAACATTTTAAATATATACATTTCATGCAGACTTCAAGGGCTGTTTGTTGCTTTCAGTGTATGATTTTAATGTTTTCCACAAATGTCAATGTTTATGTATAAATCCAAACTATAAACATTTATACTAGTACTTCTGTGACGCTATCAAAGGTTATAGTGCAATAATGCTGGTTCAAAAGATAAAATACTGAATTGCTCTTGCTGGGTCAAATGCTTGTTAAAGTACCTCTGTGATCACAAAAGTTTTAAAATAACAGTAGCACTTTAGTTTATGTACCAATTCTCACTATTAACAAGTAGCTTATTACCTGCCAATTATTAAGATATTGGCTGTTTTTTATTATTTATAAAATACATATTTTAAACATCTACTTCCCCAATCCTACCTAATACCTAAACCTGCTACCTTAATAACTATTAATAAGCAGCAAATTCAGAGTTTATTTATGCAAAAGTCATAGTTAGTGGTTTATTAATAGCAAATATTATACTTTTAAATAAAATAAACATGCAAATCATCATAATTTAGAATTAAGCGCTCTATTTTAATGATCTAGGCGCAAAGTCTAAAGCACATGGCGCAAAAGCATTAAAGGTATGTCCGAATCCACTTTTGCAAATGTTTTTTTTTTTAAGGACAGATAAATACGGTTTGCGCCCTGGAGCATAGTCTAACAGGGTTTTGTTTTGAGCTTAACGTCTATTAAACTAATCAGAGTCTCATCTCCCATTCCCTTTAAGAGTATGTGCTATTTACATGGTGGACTTTGTAAGTGGAAAAACTGAACGCCTCACTAGCGAGAAAAACCGTTAAACAGACCATCAGCAGTGCGAGGATAAGGAACAAGCCCTCTCTATTTGGCCTCTTTACTTTCTCTTTAATTTACTTTTACTCTTTACTCCTTTACTTTAGTGCAGTAGGGAAATGGTGTTGTAGCACTCCACTGAAGACATCCATTAGCCTACATGTTTAATTTGTTAAGCACAAAGATTTGTTTCAAAACTATTTTTAAATTCAGTTCTAATTTCCAGCAAATGAATAAATGAACAATAATAACAAAGTGTGAGTTATCTCCAAACAGACGTCTTATTATTATGCCCCATATGGTGATGCATACGTCTCCAAAACCCGGCAGGTGGACAAATCTAAACTTGTTTTTATTAAAACAAATAAAAATATGCATATAATAAAGAATACTACTAATAATAAAGCCATTATACAACTGGAAATTGTCATGAATAAAATGGATTCGCTATTTAAACAATGTCGCGCAAAACATGAAAATTAGGGTTGCGCTGGTCTGAAAATAGCAACAAATTGTATGTATTATAGGGCGCTAAGGTTCTTAATCACAGTCTTTTAAAGATTAATGGAGTGGCTCTATTGTCTATGACTCTTTTTAACCGGCCTGTGTGTTTCTCTCAGCTGCTGGCCTTCCTCCAAGGACTGTTCACTTTTTACCATGAGGGTTACGAGCTGGCCCATGAGTTTGAGCCGTACAAGCAACAGCTCCAGTTCAACCTTCAGAATGTAAGAGCCGTCAGATGACGTGGGTCTGTATGACAATGAGCCGTGTTTGTATTCGGCTGTTTTGCACTGTTGAGTAAACATGTAATGCTGTTGATTATAATGGGAATCAGTCATGTGGTATTTGTTGGAAGTGTTTATTGTTGCATTAGCAAGAAGCAAATGTCCCTGTTGAACCATGAGAATGTTGTTTTGATGTTCTGAAGACGAGAAATAACTTCGAGAGCACAAGACAGGAAGTGGAGAATCTGATGAGAAGGATAAGATCAGCAGAGCAGGACTTTAAAGCTCCGGGACAGTGGACGATGGAGGGCTTCCTCTATGTGCAGGAGAAACGTGAGTGACTTACTGTGTAAGAGCATCTATAAATGGTCTGTGTGTGTATTATTTATATATGCGTTTATATTATATCTATAAATATTTAATTTTATTAAAAATAGAGGTAAATATTTATGCAAATCATTTTTTTCAAAAATTTTAATATAAAAAATATAACATTTTTCTATTATATTATATTATATTATATTATATTATATTATATTATATTATATTATATTATATTATATTATATTATATTATATTATATTATATTATATTATATTATTCATTAATTCATTTTTTTTCCGGCAAAAGCCCCACTCACACTGAGATTTCAGCCACGATTTTGTCATCTGAGACAAACTTGGGAAATCCTAAAAGATTCCTGAAATCCTAGGCTAAAATTGCTGATCTTTGATCACTGGTTTGACATGTTCACAGACAGCCGCTTAGTGCCTGTTGCGATCAGATTTTTCCTCAGATGAAGTTCTGGCAGTGTCAGAAGATTTCAGACACTTTCCTGCAGTGTGACAACAGCTGCGATGAGCGTCAACCTAAGAACCAATAGAAGCTCCGAATTTGATGACACAATCCATGCAACAATTCAAATGACCGCGGGCAAATGTCACAACACTTTTTTTCTTCCTGGTTTTATTATTGAGACACACCGTGTGCAAAATTGCCGCTACAGATTGTTTACGTTTGCTGCGAGGAATCATTTCAGAACATGGGATAGTGAAAGTGTCACGGGTAAATGACGCCAAATTCCGGGTGCGTTTTCTTTCGGGTCTGGCACGTCTTCATTGCCATTCAGTCTGACTTTATGACAGCTGAGATCTTACATTGTGACATGGGAGCCATGTTTGTGCAGTCTGACATGCTACAATCATTCAGGATTATAAAAAATCACACAGTGTGAGCCGGCCTTTAGTCCCTTTATTAATCCGGGGTCGCCACAGTGGAATGAACAGCCTACTTATCCAGCATATGTTTTACACAGCAGATGCCCTTCCAGCTGCAACCCATCACTGGGAAACATCCATACACACTCATTCACACTCATACACTACGGACAATTTAGTTTATTCAGATTACCTGTACCGCATGTTTTTGGACTGTGGGGGAAACCGGAGCACCCGGAGGAAACCCACACCAACACGAGGAGAACATGCAAACTCCACACAGAAATGCCAACTGGCCCAGCTGAGGCTCAAACCAGTGACCTTCTTGCTGTGAAGGGAATCGTGCTACCCACTGGGCCACCGTGACACCTATATTATATTTCATTATGTTAGTAATGTTATATTATGTTAATATGTTAGTAAAGTAATGTCAGTCCCAAATCAGCATATTTTTATTTATATTTAATTTAATAATAACCTTTTCCGGTCCCACTTTACTTTAAGTGTCGCTTATACCTGTGAACTTACACGGTCACTAGATGTGTAAGTAGTATGTAACTACAGTGTATGTACATAGTATTCCCTTGTGTAATACTGGTGTAACTACACACATGTAACAACCCACTAAATAGTATGTGTAAGTTCAAATGTGTTACAGGACATTGGTAACACAACATATAAACATAAGGCATTTGTATATTTCTGTATATTTCTATAAATACTTTTTTGGCAGAAGTTTGCTGTTGTTAAACAGTTGCACAAAGGATTATATTTTAAATATTACACAGTAAATTGTGACCATTGTACACTTTATATTGAGTGGACAGTTCCTGATGATTTACCCTGTAATTACACTATTATCACAAAGTGAAACCTTCTAATGCAGCGTTAGTTCTGCTATACTTATTCTAATACAGTGTTCAGAAGTAGATGGTATGCAAACAGGTGTGAAAGTGGGAAAACACCTGCAAGTATATTGTTGTTACACAATGCTCTTATGTAATTCTTGTTACAGATGTGTACTTTTTTGTGTTGTTACCAATGTCCTGTTACACATTTGAACTTACACGTACTATTCAGTGTGTTGTTACATGTGTGTAGTTACATCAGGATTACACAAGTAAATGCTATGTACAAGTGTGTACACACACTGTAGTTACATACTACTTACACATCTAGTGACTGTGTAAGTTCACAGGTATAAGCGACACAAAATAAAGTGGGACAGGAAAAGATTATTATTAAAATAAATATAAATAAAAATATGCTGATTTGGTGCTTAAGAAACATTACTTCTATTATTATCCGTTCTAAATTAACTTGTGCTGCTTAATATATTTGTATATGTGGGGAAAAATCAAAGAAATAGATAATTTTATAGATAATTAGAAACTTTACTAATAATTAGATAAATAGAGACTTTACTTTTAATTTTAATCCGTTTAAAATTATATTTTTATCAGTATTCACTAATAAAAGTTCTGACCCAAGATGTTTGAAAGGTTGTTTAGATTTAGATTATTCCTTTTGAAATGGATTTGCAATATATCAGTCCTTGTTCACTGTACATGTGCACTAATGAACATCTGTTTTCTGTTGAAGGACCTTTGGGTTGCACATGGACTCGTCATTACTGCACGTATGAGAAAGGGACCAAGATGTTTACCATGAGCAACTCTGAGCTCAAGACTGGAGGCAAACAGGTATTTTAAATGTTCGGCATTTACATGTGAAGTAATTTCTCATCATTACCATACTGAGCTATGGCTTGTGTTCTGTTGACAGAATGGACTGATCATGAGCCCCCCTGAGATGTTTAAGCTGAAGTCCTGCATCAGACGCAGGACTGACTCTATTGACAAGCGCTTCTGCTTCGACATCGAGGTGGTGGAAAGGTGTGTTGTGTTTTCACCTTATTAAGAGAAATGCTGGAGTTTGATTTGTGTTTATTGCGCTTTTCAGCCTGTCATTTTCAACACTCTTGTCTTCTTTCCTTCAATCTCTTCTTTTATCTTCTCATAACTGTAGAGGTAACCCCTCTGAAGGGCCTCTGTTCAGTTATCTGCAATGCTTCTATAAAGCTCATCGGTATGTTACGCTTTTATTCAGAAGTGCTAACCTCTTCTGATAGTATCAATTTTAATACATAACTCCTTTTTTGTGCTGTGTTTTAGTTACATTTAATGCTTTGTAACAGTTTCCTAAACAAACTAAACAAAAACTTCTGGGTTTGTAACATTTTAATCATTAATAATAAAAAAAAACTACAGATTTGTCATGCTTATTCACTGGCTGAATGTTTCTACAGGTGGTTTGTCATGTCCACTCACCTGTGTGAGGCACACTTCATAAATATTTATTTATTTATTTTAGATATAGAGTGGGTTTATTCCGCTATGGCGACCCTGGATTAATAAATGGACTAAGCCGAAAAGAAAATGAATGAATGAGATATAGAGTGGTTGTAAGAAAGTGTCTGGTGCAAAACTGGTGTGTCGGTTAAAGAGATGAAAGAGTGTGTTTTCTACAGGTAGTTTGTCAAGCCCACACACCTGTGTGAGGCACACTCAGAATTAGCGTTGTGTCGATAGACGATGCCATCATCCATCGCCGATGGCCGATAGACATCATAATGCTGAGCCGGCATCGTGATCCTCCGCCCCAGTCGCAGCAGCAACCCACTCATGAAAAATACACACTCAGGCCCTGTTTACACTAATGCATCTTAGTTTTAAAATAACGTTTTAGAATGAAAACAATCCACGTCCACAATGGCGATTCATCTTGCATTTCTGAAAAGCCCTCCGTCCACACTATACTGCTAAAAAGGCAAATCACGTGACCACACACACACACACACACACACAAACACTCTGTCATGCGTGCGTCTGAGCTCCAGCAGTCAGCAGGTGCTTTGAGCCCAAAAGCCCAGACAGCAGTGCTCGTTGGACAGTTTATCAAGGATTTACTGCAGAATCGCGTCGCACTATATTAATCTAGTCTCTATCTAACGACTCTTCGGTCTTTTGAATCTATCAGGTAATGTGTCACAGCGTCAGTACACTGCTTCAATCTTTGTTTTGAGGTTGTCATGTGGTGTGCTGGGACATTAAGTAAAATAACTCAACATTTAATACAAAAGCCCTGAACCAGACACAGTTTAACCTGTTTTACAGAAGTCTTTAACACATAACGCTAATTTTTTTTTCTGCTGTGCTAGAGATGATGAATAATGAATAAATAAGTGCTTCATAGTCTGGCTAGTACTATTGCTTGCATGAATCTGTTTCCTTCTTCAATGCAGCATCTGGATTCAGTTTGCCGGCTTTGGAAGCATCTCATGTTTGTTTGAGTTTAATGTTTTTAAAAAGATGCTTTCATTAAGTAGGATGTCGACCAATTTGGCATGGTACGGTGTCTAATGTGAAACATCACGATGGACGATGGCATTGTCGTCATAGGCGGCGGTGAATTAATTATTTATGAATAATTAATAAATTCATAACAAATGAAATATTTGTAGCCTACCGTTTCAACTACCTGACCCACATGGTCTTTGTTTTACCCATAACCAAATCATAAATAAATAAAGATAAGCTACACACAAATTACCACCTGTCAATCACTTTTCCCGCAGGACTCTGACATGAACAGGCAGAGTGATCTGTGTTGTTATAATGGCGTCGATAAACTTGGTTGGTAAAAAAAAGGTGCACAACCAACAGGAACCAACCAACAGTATCTGAGGATTTCATTAAATGACTAAGTACAAGCGTGAAAGCGAAAGATTGAAACTTTCAATCTTTCGAAAGATTAAAAATACTGACGCTGTGACACATTACCTGATAGATTCAAAAGACTGAAGAGTTGTTAGAGGCAAGATTAATTAAATATCATGTTTAACAACTAAAGTGAAATGCAATCCAGCAATACATTCTTGATAAACTGTCCAATGTGCACTGCTGTCTGGGGTTTAGTGCTCAAAGCACCTGCTGACTGCCTGGAGCTTAGATGTGCGCATATGCTGCAGCATATGCAGATGTATGCCAGAGTGTGTGTGTGGGGGATCACGTGATGTGCGTTTTCAGAAGTATAGTGTGCACGGAGATCTTTTCAGGAATGCTAAATGAAACGCCTGTGTGGATGTGGATCGTTTTCGTTCTAAAATGGCATTTTAAAACTAAGACGTATTAGTGTAAACGTGGTTGTGTGTATTTTTCGCGAGTGGGTTGCTGCTGCGATGGGGGCGGGGTGGAGGATCGCGATGCCAGCTCAGCATCATGATGTCTATCGGCCATAGGCGATGGACGATGGCATTGTCAATCGACCTAACCCTATTATTAATAAACAAATAAATAAAATTGCATCTTATTCTGACACTTTTCATCAGTAGTTAAAAATTAAAGGGATAGTTCACCCCAAAATTAAAATTCTGTCCTCATTTATAATTAGTCATTTGGCAGAAAGCAACTTTGTCCAAATTAACGTACAATTGAAAAGACATTCAGCATTCAAGGACATTTTTATTTACTCTTCCTCCAACCTGTTTGAGTTTTTATCCTCTGATGAAAACAAAAAGAAAGATATACTGATGAATGTTGGAGAAAAACAGCCATTAACTTCAATAGTATTTATGTTCCTACTATTAATGTCAGTAGCTGCTGCTTTCCAACACTCTTTGGAATTTCCAAAGTTCAGAAAATTTTAGAACCACTTGAGTTTGAAAAAAATATAAGGAGGGTTTTATTTTTGTGCAAACTATGCCTTTAATATTCACCTATCTGTCTTGCAGGCATGGCATCATCACCCTTCAGGCTCTCTCTGAATCCAACAGACGGTTGTGGATGGAGGCCATGGATGGAAAAGAGCCGGTAAGAGCATTCAGATCAAAACAAGACTCTGATCTTGCTTTAATAAACGCATGTCAGTTCATAGTGCAAAAACTTAACTCTAAAGAAAGACTTCTTAAAATCCTGATAAGATATCGGTTAAATAAATACTGATTAGTTGAACTAATAGCATAGGAAAGGATGTAACTGTTCGGCTGACTGATGACAGACAGGGAAACCCATTTGAATGGTCATTATTTTTCTTTTTATTCTTTAGTTTTTGGTCTCACTAACTCCCCTTTCCCCTTTTAGACGTCTAATTGTTAGTATAGAGGCTCTTTGAACTCCAGGCAGTGGAGATCATACACATGGACAGGAAAAAGATGACAGCTGAGAATTTGCACGTCTCTAATGACTCTTTGTTTTGACTCTCGTGCTGTCAGCTGAAGTGGATTGGCTTCAACTCGTTTGACCTTCATCCCACTGTTATTATTTAGCGGAGTTCGTCAATTCTTATACACAAAGGATTATCTGTGCGTGTATGTTTATAGTCTGAAACTATAAATCCTGTTTTGTGTACTCGGGGCATTAATTTATTTCCGTCAGATGTGGATTATGCAGTGTGTATATGCTTTGAAAGGCATACATCTTTGGTGTGCTATAAACACTTGCTGGTTTCTTTTAGATTTACACCCTTCCAGCACTTCTGAGCAAGAAAGAGGAAAGTGAGTTCAGGCCTCTCATCTATCTAATTGTCTTTTAGGTGTACATACCGTACTGTAGGCTCATGTTTATAATATTAAAACACTCTGTGTCCACAGCGTTCCTGAACGAAGCAGGTTTTAATTTTGTGAGGAAGTGTATTGAGTCTGTGGAAGCCAGAGGTGAGTGTCTCCGCATACTTTTTCATTTCATTTTACTCGCTTGTAATTCTCACTGTTGTCTCACTTTGTCTGAGATTTTGCAGTTTATGACTGTTAATAATTTTAATAAAGATCTTGATTGTAGTGGATTGAAAAGAAAGTAAGCAGCCAGCCATTAATAGCCATATACTATTGTTTAATTGTTTGGTTCAAGATTAACATTTTTTATTAATTTATTATTATTGTTATTATGATTTATTTATTTTTAATTGAGACCATTATTCATCACCGGGACGGTGTAAATGCTGAAACAAATTATCTTGGTTTCTTTAAAAATAATAAACAACACAATCAGATGCTTCAATCAATCGGCCAGAGATCGGTATCGGCCGATAATCACATTTCATTACTCAATCGTTACTCGTCAATCTTGCCGATCTCATGAACCGATCACAAGTGTTTGTTTACAAGTTTACACACTCATCAGCAGTGCTACAACACCTGCAGAGGTAAAGGATGTGTGGGGGCATGATTGATCATGGTGTTCACGTCACAGCAGCTAAAATATACAGTTTACACAGTCTATTGGCACGACTCTCGCGAGTGATGATCTCTTTGTTGCAAGTGCAACGATTGTATGTCAAGTGTTTTGAGCTGCTGTGACGCAAGCGGATCGATTGTCGCTGTCTAGTGTCTCATACAACTGTGTGGCTTCTCCTGGAAACTCTGCGATTCTCCCGCATAGGCCTCTCATTGTGGTGCCGTGATGCCCGCGAATTAGATAAAATACCACAGAAATCATGGCGACAACAGTAAATGAGCTAGAGAGCAGATCGCGAGAGGCACAATGATGTTCTAAGCTTTATATTTGTTAGGTTAAATGAATAGTGCAGTAAAGAAAATCCCAGCTCTCTCATCGAGCTGTTGTGACTGTCCGGAGCTGTCCGAGCAAATATTTGAATGGCCTCGCATGTATTTAGGCCAACTGAAAGTTCTTTATTTTTGATAATATTGCAAGTTCACTAGATCCTGGCTGGAAATATTAATGAATATTATTAATATTATTATTTTTTTACTTATTTAATAATATAACTTTTTCTAATATAGGCCTAGTTATTGCAATAAACAGTAGTTTATAGGCCTATTTTCTTAGTAAAGAAGTTATGTATTATGGTGTGCATGAACTTCTTATGCATCAAATAAAGCCTACGCTCCAAACTTTTTCTTAATTGAGACATGTTGAATTCTTCTTCCATGATTTGCAGTGTTTCTAAATTGCTTATTGCTCATTTCTTACAATTTTTTAAACGTGTTTTATTTATTATTTCATGTAAACCTGCATCTGACTATAACAAGTCCACACTAAATGGTTATAAGAGAAGTGTTTAAGGGATTATATGCAACATCCTTCATTTATTATCTTAGGTAAGGAGAGATCTTCACTTAAGTATCATACTAAGAGGGAAAATGTGCTTAATTTTAAAGCTTGATGCATTAGAATTGGTACTCCTTATCGGCCAATGGAATCAATACTTGGTATCAGCTTCAAAAATCCTAATCGGAGCATCCCTAAACACAACTATTTTCAACATTAATAATAATATTTCAGTGATTTCTGAAGGATCTTTTGACATTTAAACTTAAGCAATGATTTTTAAAATAGAGCTTTTCTATCGCAGAATTAAATTAAAATAAAAAATAGATACCAAATTAGAAAACTGTTAATATGAATTGTAAAAAATATTTCACAATATTGCTGAGTTTACTATATTTTTGATCAAATAAATACAGTCTAAGTGAAGCATAAGAACAAACTTAAAGAAAAATTTGCTGAATTACTTTATTATAAGTTTTATTATATTATTAAATTATATGTTGTGTGGTTTCATTTCTTTAACTATAAGGGTAAATTCATTGATGAAATTTGTTAAAAGATTTACTTATTGAACAACATTTTTTAGTTTACAGAAAATATTAAATTGTTTTATTACATTTAATTGTTTATAATATAAAATATCTATTTTATTTTATGTCTAGGTATCAACACATTGGGGCTGTACAGGATAGGTGGAGTAAACTCTAAAGTCCAGCGGCTGATGACCTCAGTCTTTGGTAAAGTATCCTTCTTTTTATTAAAAGGCATTGCGATGGTATGTGCATTTTGTTAGTAAGGTTTAAGGGTGTGTTCCCACTTGAAGTTTGGTTCTCTTGGTTCTTTGGAATTTAGTTAATTTAGTAATTCAGTCAATTAGGCACCAAACTAAAGTTTTAAGAAGAATTCCTCCGTCATACACAAACGAAGATGTGCTGCAAATCGATGAATTTCTGATGCCTGTATGGGCAACGTTCTACATCAGCAACATTTTGCGTGACTACGAGGAGAAAAAAACGGTCTTGTCCCATATCCTGCTTTTGGTTTGGTTTTCATGTATTGTTCATGTTTCAGTTGTAACACAACAGAGCTTGTTTGAAAACAGACTGAGGTTCATATTTTCAGCACTATCCAGTGTACACCAAGGTTAAGATGGCAGAATTCGCACTAATTCAAATAAACGACACTAAGAAAACAGATGAATTAGAGTTACCTCAACCAAACCAAAATTGCCAAGTGTGAACACATGCAAAAAATAGATGTCTGTTGGAAGTACACTTTATTTGCATTAAACTTGAAGGGATAGCTCACCCAAAATTGTCAAATAATTCTATTTTCCAAAATGTTTATGATCGACATTGAATTCCATAGTAGGAAAACTACTGTGGAAGTCAATGGTTTCCATCAACTGTTTGATAATTTGTTCAGCAGAAGAGAAAAGCTCATACAGGGGATGAGTAATCGATGATGTTTTTGGGTGAACGGTCCTTTTTAAAGACTGTTTAAAATTAAAATCCATTTAAAACAAGTTCGCTTGACCCTTCCAGCGGCCAAAGCTCCTGCAGACTTGGACCTTGATCCAGACACCTGGGATAACAAGACCATCACCAGTGGCTTGAAGAATTACCTCAGGTTTTTAGCTAATCCTCAAAATCTTTACCTTTTAATAACAACACATTATCATTAGAATGTACTGTAAGTTATTCTGCTTCTTCCAGATGTCTGGCAGAACCTCTCATGACCTACAGACTTCATAAAGACTTCATCATGGCAGTCAGTGAGTTCTAGCATTATCCCTGCTCTGTTTACTCCTCATCACATTCATCTGGGTCTTCTTTTTTTAATAGTTGGATGCTCTTTTTGTATTTCTAGAATCTGATGATCAGAATTACAGGGTCTGTGCGGTTCATGCGCTCGTTTACAAACTTCCTGACAAGAATAAAGATATGCTGGATCTTCTGATCAAACATCTTCATGTGTATGTAGCTTTACTTCTTGAACATTGATCTAGAAATCTGTTTACACCTGCAATCAAAATGACAGGACATGTAAAAAAGCAGGACATGTACCTGGATTAACATCTATGCTGATCCTGGAGCAACATCCCATTCAGCCAATCAGAATTAAGGGATACGTTTACAGTTTATGTTAAGGCTTATGGTTAGGTTTATGCACTTCTACATGATTGTTATCCCCTTTGATTTTGGGAATAATTTACAGTTATGGTTGGGTTTAGGAGTAGGGAATAGGTATGGATTACATTTTTTAAACAAAAGTGATGTTCCAGGATCAGCATAAATGTTACGTTAATCCTCATATCTGATTTTAATATTAAAATCGTTCAAATCAAAAATACCTGATTTTGATGCCTGTTCTTTATATTTTAATAATTGGTTTTCTTTTAAAAGACATTGAATAAAATGCTAGTGGACAATGAATTTTTGTTGGTACAACAGGTGTAAATAGTGACCAGCACATTTGTTCATAAGTGCTCTTTAAATTCCACAAGAGTGTGCAGGCTATGGTTTTTGAGGCTCTGTTTTTGCTGTTTTTGACAGGGTTTCTACACATAGTCAGAAGAATCTGATGACCGTGTCTAACCTGGGTGTGATTTTTGGACCAACACTCATGCGCTCTCAGGAGGAGACAGTCGCTGCCATGATGAACATCAAGTTCCAGAATATTGTGGTGGAGATCCTCATCGAAAACTACGACAAGGTGATTGATTAAGTATGTTTTAATAGAAAGCATAGAGGAGCCAGTTATTAAATACTGGGTTAATATTGTTACTTACTGTAGCTAGAAGGTTTACCGTTTACAAGGCTTTTAAACAGTACCGATGTTGATATTATGACCCAGAACTGAATTATGTTACAGGCAAAAGCCATTTATTATCATTATTGCTACAAAAAGATTTATTTTCAAAATAATTTGCTCCATAGTTTCCACAAAAGTATTAAGCAGCATAGTTTTCTACATTTATGATAACAACATATATCGTATTAGAATGATTTCTGAATGATCACGTGACAGAAGACTAGAGTAACGATGCTGACAATTTTGTTTTAAATCACAGTAATAAATTTCATATCACAATTATATGGTAATAGAAGACTTTACTCTAGTAATAGAGTAAAAGTTCATTTAAGTGATAATAATATTTTATGCTATAATACCGTTTTGGCTGTGTTTTTGAGTCTTGATCTTATTGCACACTGAATATGAAATTTTCATGTGTAATTTTCACACGTTAAAAAATAAATTTGACCTTACGTTGTGTGAATTGTATTGACAACTTTCATCCGTCATAAAAAATTTGAACCGGGTTTTTTTTTTTTTTTCACTTTTCGCATCCGAAAAAGCATTTTGAGATCATTTTTATATCTCTGAAAAATGTTTCAGCAAGACCAGCAAACGAGTATCTGCTATATTGACTCTGTCAAATAAATAATGACTGATATAAAACTGTTCAGTCTATTATATTGAATGGCGATCGGAAACAACGTTCCCCATTCGCCCATCTCGATTGCCATATTTGGGAAATAGTATACACTATTGTCTATTGTGTACACTATTTATTAACAATAGATATAAAAATCTATTGATGACTATGTCCGAGAAGACATTAATAACTTTAACATTAGTTGTAACCATTTATCAGGGTATCTGCCTTAGTCTTAAAAAGTCTTAAAAAGTCTTACATTTCAAAAAACTAATTTTAGGCCTTAAAGTCTTGAATCCACTAAAATATTGTGTTGTAGGTCTTAATTTTCCTATGACCATGTAAAGCTATACCCAACTGGGCCAACACCCATCCAATCACTTGTAATATATTTCAATAAAAGTTTTAAGATAGGTTTATTTATTAACTCTTTTCACTTTTTAATATGGTTTAATTATCTTCTGTACAAATGCAACAGTTTTTAATGTTTTTTTTTTAGGTTTTAACTTTGCCATTCAAAAAATCTCTAGCGTTTAGCCTTGTGTAAGTCTGAAATTTCATCCTTTATGGTCTTAAAATGGTCTTAAAAAGTCTTACTTGATAAAACCTGTAGAAATCCTGATATATGGTTAGCCTGGATTGTGTGTGCCTGAAATGTGTGTGGGTCTGCGGGTCTGCAGCAGGATATTATTGCCGATTTCGGTCCCTTGCTTTGACAGATCAATGCGGCCACCATCTATTATAATGTCTATAGGTACTGTCAGTCTCTGTTCAGGATTTGTTTACGCATGTGAATGAGTGAAGTATCACAAGCAATGTATCAAAAATTCCACTGATTTCCTGAAATAAACTTTGCATTTCGGGATAATCGCAGTGCAGCTCTTTGAAAAGGAGGAGAATATTTAGCCTATTATGTATATGTTTGCTACATATGTGTATGAATATGTAGCAAAATATGTAGCCTATTCCTCTTTTGTTTTCTACTTTGGAGAAGAGAGATGAGAATAATGCATCACAGCTTGAACTGATTCTGAAATGTTTTGCGTTTTTTCGTAATGGATTAATTACTACGCATCTGACTGTGCCAGGTTTTGTTTACCTGACGAGTTTTTCACATATGAATACGAAAAAAATGCATATGAAAATTTCGCACTTCAGTGTGCAAAGACCTTTAAGGAAGAGAAATAAATGAATCCTGACCATGCGCAAACTTTTTAATGTTCCTGTATGTCCTGCAACAACCAGAGAATCGAAAGATTTGTTGTTGTTTGTCTCCTATTATTATTGGTCATTCATTGCATATGTTCTTTGATTGAATCAAAATGCTCACATTATCTTTTTCTTCTTAGATATTTCATCAAGCTCCAGACCCTAATGTCCCCCTGCCACATCCTCAGTCTCACTCTCAGTCTCGTGGCGGTGCCCGACGCAGCAAAGCCATCTGTCTGTCATCCGGCTCCCGCAAATCCAGGGGCCTATACCCTCCTGCCCTGTGCCTGGCTGATGCTGACAGTGAGTGTCCACTAAACCACACACACGTGCATCTGTGGTCATAGTTTCTGTATCCAAGCACTCTTATCTGAAACCAAAGTTGCACATCAATAATATAAGCTCACAGTGTACTGTATTACTAAACTGAGGAAGTTGATTCATCTTTTATAAATCATTAAAATATTGATGTCTGGGATGTGACGAGACTGAAGTGAACATGAATTACAAGTGTTCATAGTGACCTGTATGCATTATAGGGGTGCAATGGTTCAATATACTCACGGTTCGGTATGTATCACGGTTTTAGGGTCACGGTTTCAGTATGGTACGTACAGTTTGTGCTATGCTTAGAAAAAAATGCCTACAGAACAATTAAAAGAACAAAAAACATATTTATTGGGCAACAAACACCTGACAATACAACAGCTTCACACATATGACTGTAGATTTGCATGTTCTCTCATTAATTAAATAAAAGTAGGGCATTTTGAAAATTGTATGTTTAAATAAATAGCTTAGAAAAAATAAAGAGAAAGAGATTACATTTCCCCTTTTTCTGTTTTACATCTCGACTTATTGAGCACTTTTAAAGTATTGATTACTTCTGTTTACATTATGCTTGCATTACCAAGGCAACGACACATTTGTATTTATAATTTCTTTATGATTTTATTATGATTCCAGAGAGCTCCGTTTCACTTATCAGCACCACCGTGGTGAATGAAACTTAAGCAAAGAAAAACGTTCAGCTCTTCTCTCTTAATTCAGCGGGAACACTCAGTCGAGAAGAAAACTGTTCTTAGCAGACAGCGGGTAAACAGAGTGAATAGCGGGAGAGATCAGGTGAGAAACACCCAGCAGAAGCGGGACTAAAATATCAGACCTACTGTATGTCCGTGTGCATATGGGAGGCTTCTGGGTCCTGACACAGACATCAATCATCTGTTAGTGACCACTGATCTAGGCTATCTTTGCAACAACAACAAAAAGGCATCCGTTATGTTTTTGTGTCTGTTGAAACACTGACTGCAATGCGCTGTGATTTGGCCTCACCTGTGCACTTGCACTTTATCTTCTTCACTTGCCATGCTGAAACCTAAAGAAACTCCACACACACCGAAACGTGATGTCAACAACAGATTTGTTGCGTACAAAGGTGAAACTGCTTTGTTTAGGTATTTTTTAAATAACAAACCAATATTAATAATGCATATTCTGAACTGCGGATCACAGGGCCACCGAACCATGGGAGGACAATTGGACAATATGTTTTTTTTTCGAGAACCGTAGCATCCCTAATACATTTATCTTGTACATTCAACGAGTCCTGTAAGTTGGCTTTAATGTCACATGATTAATGTACACAGGTCACTATGAACCCTTGTAAATGACTTAAACCTTTTAAAAGTCACAAATACTTGCTCGTTTCAGTGTACGATTAAAAATGAGTCTAGAGTTAGAGTCTATATCAGAGATGCCCAAAGTAGGGCACGTGGGCCAATGTTGGCCCATTGTAACCTTTGATTTTGCACACCATACCATCTTAGAAGAGAGTGAGAATGATGGGGAGGGTTGGTGTGGTTTGTTGCTGAGCTACAAAAAAATCTAATTAAAATTAAATGTTTCAATTAAATGTTGTAAATGAATCAGATTTTTAAAAATGTAAATATTGTCACTGGACAGACAGAGGACTATGCAGAAGACATTAGTCAGCAAAAACTGGTGTAACTCCATTCTGTTGTAAATGAGATTTTGTTTTTACTGTAGTAAGTTCATTATAAAATGTAAAAAAAAAAAAAAAGAACTTACTGACATGTGCAAGAACCAACAAAATTAATTCTAGCAACCTCAACTACACAAAACCTAAAAGGTATACTTTCAAATTTGAGTTTACAAAAAAGTTTAGTTTCTTTTTTAGAGGTGTTTATTTTAACACAGACAACATATACAATAATTTTAATCCCTTTCAACAGTGTTTTATGAAAATTCAAAGGGTTTTCTTCAAAATGATACCAAACTTTTGCATTTACACCGTTGCATGTGGATTTGGGAAGCTTTTGAATTTTGGTAGGCAAAATCCAGGCTGAAACCCCAAAACAGCACTTGACTTTAAGAGGTTAAATGAATTTGCAAATTACTTATGGCAATTAAATTTACATCTGGCCCACTAGCCTCAATCAAGTTTGGTTTTTGGCCCTTCATAAGGAAACGTTTGGGCACCATTGGTCAAGAGCATCTGCTGTTAAAAAGTACTCTCAAAATCTGTTCAAGAGAAAATAGTGGTGTGTTTTGAAAAACTATTTTTGACACAGCTCTATTTAACACAAACTGCTACAGGGTCAAATTTACACATTTCTGTTTTTCAAATGTACATCACAGATATTAAATAAAATATGCAAGTCTCTTAGTCATTGACTTGTACTAAAGTTTTGTTGTTTAAAAACCTCCTGTTGTTAAAAATTGTCCTGGTAAACCAGTAAAAAAAACCCTGAACATTTATGCCTATAAGCACCAACAGGTTCGATTTATTCATTTGATTTCTAAATTTTCAATCTCATTTTTCCCGCCACTTATGTTTTAGCATTCGGTGTTGCTTGACAACATCGTTCACCCATTGAAACTCTCGAAACTTGAGTTTCAAGTTTTTAGTCACAGTAGATAAAAGGAAGTAATTTAATGATGCCAAACAGGGCAATAAATGCCATGAGTTATGGCGAGTCTGATTAAAGGTTAAATTACATCATGGGTTAGTATTGTTTCTGGAGTCAAGGATCACAGTTGATGACTAAAAATAATCATTTCATGACAGCGTCATAAAAAAGTGACGTATTATGTTTTTAGATATACCAAAAGTCATGTGCATGGGTACATTTTACCCACTGGCAGTTTTAGGTATAAAATGATCCCTCGTTAATTGTGGGAGTTACGTTCTAAAAATAACCCACAATAGGGGAAATCCACATAGTAGTCTGCTTAATGTTTTTTACAATTATTATAGATGTTTTAAGACTGTAAAACCCCTCACTAAACACTTTATATGCTTTTTTACAGAGAGGCATTAACATTTTCACACTTTTCTCTCTTGCTTTAACACTCTCAAAGTTCAAACCTTAATGGAAAAATAAGTCCAGTATTATAGAATGAAACCACGCCCTACAGCCGTATAACGTCTACCTACCTTTATTATGTCCAGAAGTTCAAGTTTTTGTGCGATGGTTAGTATCTTCCTCTGCCTTTTGGGTAATACCACAGGTGCCTTTGATGGTGCAGAACGTTTCGGCTGCATTTCGAAACTTCCAGTACAGCACTTCAGAATCATATTGCTAGCAAATCGAAGATTTATGTAAATTTAGCAAAATAGATTGACATTGGTCTACAGCCAATTCAGGATGCAGAACACAATGCGCTAATCATGATGCAGAACACAATCCGCTAATCAGGACGCAGAACACAATTCACAAAAAAAAAGCATGTCAAATTGCACAAAAAAAAAATCAGCAAAACTGCAAGGCTGCGAAAAGTGAACCGTGTTATAGCGAGGGACCTCTGTACAACACTTCTAGTGTATCTGTGTAATACGACTAAACAGTGCTCTTAAATGGCTGCTGAGATAGTTTTCTCAATTTCAGATAAGTAGAGGCTTGGATCCAGAAACAATATCCATACAGTACAACATAACTGGATTATATCTGTCAGTTTAACCCCTTCTCTCCATCAGGCGACACGTTCAGCAGCAGCCCAAGCAGCACCCCTATGGGCAGCATGGAGTCTCTCTCATCCCACTCTTCAGAGCAGAACAGTTGCTCCAAAACAGGCTCTCCGTCTCGGAACAAACACAAGGCCTCAGGGAGTCTGTGCTGGACCACTCCATCTCCCTCCTCCAATGGGCCAAAAAGCCCCGCTTGCACCACCAGCCCCGATTCCAGCTCTAAGGAGGACGCCAACAAGACGGATGGAGAATGGGAAGAAGCGCTGAGTACAAGCCCAGGCGATCGAAGCTCTCCGACCTCAGAGCTCCTGCACAGGACTCTGGGAGAGACAGCGGAGGATCAGCGCAGTCTGTCCTCCTGCTCCTCTCTTACGTCACTGCACATTTCTGAGGGTAAGAATGAGTACATTTTGAGTGATGAAGGGCACAATTTACTAGGAATTTTAACCCTTTGAATTAAACTATGTAATGTTTTCCTAAATGTATTTGTTTATTTAGTTCATTATTTGATTATTAGAGTCAGGGTGTTCTCACACTAGGTACATTTGTCTTGAACTGTGCCGAAGCGCTATTGTCCCCCCACCTCTCTCCACTGACGGCCTGCACTCACACTGCATTTTGAAACTGCTTACTTTATCAATGATGCGACTGTTTAGTTTAACAGAAGATAAGCGCTCCCGCTCAGCACAGTGGACATTGCTTTAGTTATATTGTTTTGTATTATTTTTAGTTGTTTGGGATGCAGTGATACGCAGACATTTTGCCGAACATATCCACAACTTTTGACGCTGATGAATTATCATAAAAGTCCTCCTTGCTTTAGGAATTAGGAGGTTAGCTGAAGGTGCAGCTGTCGTGCAGCGATGGGTTTGCATCTCTAATAAACTATGACAGTTTGCGTTCATTGAACTGTTAGAATGATTAATAAATCCATATGAAACAGTCAGTGACGTCAGGTCTTCAGTTTCGGGCTCAGCCGCGATTTGCACTCACACTACAAGCGTATCGCACCAAAGCCCAACCGAACTGCACTCTGGCACAGCTCTTCTAACTGGACCAGGGCCGGCCTACTGAACTGTGCTTGGGACCAATTCTAAGCACTCACACTTTCCAAACGAACTGAGAAACGTGCCTGGAAACGTTTCAGATAGCAAAGTGTGAGTGCACCCTCAAAAACAACATTCATTTTGGTGCATTATAATGTTTTTGTGCAGTGTCAGATTAAAAAAAGCAAAGCTACCTCTCTTACACTTGCGTGATTTTTGTGTAATTTAGCCTGTACTGCTCAAAAGTAGAAAACTGGAAGAGCATCAGTGTGTCCGCAGGGTCTTAAAATGTCTTAAATTTCACAAACTAAATTTTAGACCTTAAATTCAGTTAAATTAAAGTCTTAAATTCACAAAAATTTGATGATGTAGGTTCTAAATCATTTTAAACACGTCTTAATGTTACTTAATGTAAAGCTAACCAATCAATCAAACACAAATCCAATCACCAACAATACGTCTCAATAAACCTTTTAGCAAAACTCTATTATAATCTCATATTATAACAGTCGGTTGTGCAATCCCTTTGTGCAAATCAGTTTATTTAAGTATGTAATTTTTTCAAGTTATGTTGAAAAAAAAATAGAATGTATATGTCATGATTACCAGCAATCTCTAACCACCAGAGGTCGCTGGGAAGAATTCACTTTCACATGGACTACATCTTATGAACTACAAATTCAGTCATGCCACACACACACACACACACACACACACACCTGCTCCAAGTCTCCACTGATTGGACTCCCACAGCTTATGCTGCTTCTGGACTTCACACACACTACTTTAGCAGCACACACACTCACTTCTTGGCTGAGTCTTGTTTACCTGTAAAGTGACAATTCAACGCGGTTTCCTTAGTCTTGTTTCTCCATGTTTTGACCCTTGCCAAGTTTGTCTGTTTGTCCATGTTCACTGCCTGTTTGTCCATGTTCACTTCCGACCTCTCGCCTGTTATAGTGACTACGATTCTGGATTTGCCTTTATTCATCTGTTTGCACCTGTGTTGACCCTTGCTTGCCTGACTACCGAATAAACCTGCACTTGGATCCTAACATTGTCTCTGTCATCCACGTGTTACAGTATACAACTAGGGTTTGATTGGTTTGACCATATTTAAATATGTGGCTAAGAAAAGGTTATTAGAATTAGTCTTTTAATGGGGTAAAAAAAATTTATTTTCTACTGGGCCATTTTTTGTGTTTAGCCCAAAAACCAAATTTGCTTCCATAGCCAAAACTGCATTTTTTTTTACTTTAAAAAAACATTTCACACGCTTGCCCATGAAATAAAAGATTGTTAAAACTATTTTATGAATTGTCTGCGCCAGTGGTCTAGTGGTTAGTGCGTCGACACGTGCACTCCGGTGCTCACGTCGTCACGTTCAATTACGGTCTCGTGGTCCTATGCCGATCCTTCCCCTCTCTCTGCTCCCCATGGTTTCCTGTCAATATTCTACACTTTCCTATCCATTAAAGTTGAAAACCCTGAAAAAAAATTATAAAAAAACAAAACTATTTTATGGCTTTTTCTTGCACTGGCATGAAATTAGGCAATTTTATTGGGTCAACATTTATTTTAATTCAAGTAAAATGACATCTTTTTTATGAGTTTTATTTTAGCCAACTATAATAAAACTGCATCCTAGTGTCTCCCAAAGCCAGTTGGCCTTGACACTGACATGTTTAACAGTTTCTTGCAACATTTGGCTACAAAAAAATCAGGCTAGATTTAACACATAACAAAAGAAACAATGTAAAAAAAACCTTCCCAAGACATACCGACTCTTGTGTTTGTTATATTTGTCAGGTTTCAGGAGTTGTCATGGCTCCATCCAGAGTCTGGTGTCCCGCAGTCAGAGAGACAGTCTCAAATCTCTCCATCTGCCGGATCTTCCTCCCAAAGACGGCATGAGATTCAGAGACGATTCCTCTGCCAGCAATGGCTACCAGAGACCGGGATCTGTGTAAGCAAGAGCCTTCCCAGAAATCCTCTCTCGTATGGTAAAATTTGTGTGTTACACTGATTCATATATCAAATGTTCTTTTCTTTTCTTTCCTCCAGTGTGGCCTGCCGAGCAGCAATCTTTGAGTGTCCTGTGATTTCTCAGCCTACAACAGGAAGGTAATGAGCCAGACTAAGTGCAGTATTAAGTTTTATTTATGATTATTAGGATTATTTCTTATGTAAAGGTCTAAACGGAATCTACAGATGTGTTTTTACACTGTTTGTTCATAACATTCAGGGCCATACTTTAATTTGATGGTCCGTTTGTTGATTGTAAGTTACATTGCATCTACATTCCAACTAATTCTCATTAGATTATAAGTAGACTGTTAGGTTGGGGTTAGTGTAGGATGACATGTACTTTCTAAGTTTCTTATAGTCATTTAAAGTCTGTTGAAGGAGCAGTATCAACAGATATTAAGCAGACAGTCTACTAATACTCAAATGGACCATCAAAATGAAGTGTTACCAAATTCAGAGGCGTCAGAATACTATAATACATAAAGAATACTGACAATACCACCATGATGAGATATTATTTTTCCCCAATTATATCTTATAAAGTTATTTCTAGGATCTATTTTGAGTCACTTCTTGTTACATTTTTCCCCTTATAAAGTGGGGAAAAAACAAGTATTGAACACGTCACCATTTTTCTCAGAAAACATGTTTCTAAAGGTGCTGTTGACTTAAAATTTTCACCAGATGTCGGTAACAACCAAAGAAATGCATATATGCAAAGAAAGGTTTTTATTATATTAATATTATACTAATATTAATTAGTTTACAAATTAAATTATGTGTACACAGCAAAATCCTCTGATTAAAATTTACTCCATTCAGAGAGTATTGGGTCCCTCTTTATAATAAGGCAAACAGATTAGTAATAAGTAAAGCTGCTGTTTGTGAAGTTGCTTATTGATCGAGTTGATCCTCTGCTGAGATTTTGAGAGATTCAGTGTATTATATTTCAGCTGATTTTATCTAAGGCTGTAAACTAAAGTCAGTAGTAGTTTTCTGTTTCTCTTCTGTGTTTCTGCTTAATAACAGCAGGTGTTCATCATCAGTCCTCAATCATCACCTAATTAATCCTTTCATTGTCCCATTAACTTAAGTAACATTAACTCAATTTAGAGAGGGACCAAATACTATAAAAACTGAGTATATTTTACTCAGAGGATTTTGCTCTGTAATAAAATGAAATGACACATGAAAAAGTATTGAACACACAAAGAAAGGGTGGTGTTGAAAGGCAGTGAAAGCCCAGACAGCAGCTGAAATCTGTCAGTAGTTATTCAGCAACCCTCTGTAAATTAATATCAGCTGCTTCAGTCCGACATCTACATTACCAGGATGATGAAGATAAAACCTGAGTGAACATTTTAGCAAGACAATGATCTAAAACACAATCAAGGAAACTGTCAAATGTTTTCAGAGAAAGAAAACCAAGCTGTAGAATGGCCTAGTCAATGACCTGACTTGAATCCTATAGAAAATACAAATTAAAGATCAGATTTGATAGATAAGACCCACAGAACAATCAAGATTTTTATACTCTGAAGAAAAAAAGATTTTTTTTGTTCACAAACTTCAACAAAGGACTTCATTCTCCATATGAGAGGCATCTTTAAGCTGCCATCACCAAAAAAGCCTTCTATATAAAGTATTAAATACATTTCTGTAGTTACACACAGTACATTATCCTTGTGTCATTCCTTTATTACACAGATTTTTTTTTGTTTAGTTTTATTTTTATGTTTTTATTGTTTGGGTTTTTACCAAAATCTGGTTAAACTCCATGTCAACAGCTCCTTTAGAATATATTTCCCAGAAAAAAACATGGCGTGTTGAATACTTTTCCGCCACTGTATACTAACGTGTACTTACGGATTTCTTTCTTTATGTTTTGCGTAATGCTTGACTGGACTTTCTGTAACGTACCATTAAACAATCTGAAGACAACACTGGGTTAACACATGCTGTCTAAATTAGTTTACCTGGGTCCATTATCTGCATATTAATTTATACAAACTTTATAAATAACATTTATATCATTATATATCCAAATAAGGTCAAATTAATCGCATTACGTAAGAACAAATTAGTCAAAATCACAATCTTCTGATACATTGACAATCATAAGTCATGAAAATGCACTCTGGTCTAAAACCTTTCATTTTGCTTCATGTTTAAAGCGTAGTTAGATTTTATACTCTGATTATTGTGTGTGGAATGATTATTGATACATTTCTTCAATGTTTCTTGATATGGCCCAACAGCGCTGAAAGGTAAGTGTTTGTTTGCTGTCCGTCAGTGATGTTAGGTGGTTTCCTCAGTGACTGACTCCCCCTGGTGTTTTTTTACAGAGACGCGAAAGCCTTGTATTCCTGTCAAGCGGAGCACAGTCATGAGCTGAGTTTCCCCCAGGGGGCGCACTTCTCCAACGGTAAAAACTCACTCTTCACCCGAAATAAACACTTGCTCCGTCCAAACCATTGCTTAAAACCATTTAGTCACTTAGGTGATTTTAAACTTATGACCGTCTTTCTTCTGTTGTTGAACACAAAACAAGATATTCTGAAGATCGCTGCCATAGACATCAATTGTAAGTTTTAGTCATGAAATACTATACAGTCTATGGCAGCTGCTTTCCAAAATACTTTGAAATATCTTCTTTGTGCTGAACACAAGAAAGATAGCAGAGGTTGGATGAAGTAGAGGTTGAGTGAATGATTTAGTTTGTTTTTAATGTAGCGCCTTATAAAGTTTGAAGTTTATGTATTTTGCTGCATAGCAATACTGAGAATGTGAATGCAGAAAAAGGATCAATGCATAAATACAAAATACCCCAATTGTAAAAATAATGAATCAAAACATATCCAGGAAAATTACTTCAAATAATAAAATTGAAATGCATATGAGCATGCTGTATATACATGTACATCAATACATGCATACACACACAAACTATTAGGCATGGGACGATAACCGTTTTCAAGGTATACCGCGGTTTGGAAGAGTCAAGGTTTTAAAACTGCTATACCGTTCCTAAGGTATATGTAAGATTTTTTAATTATATTTTTTGTTTGTTTTTAGGACAACAGCATCTCTAAAAATGCTGTTTTCAATGATAAAGAAATCTGTGTTTTTAAAACTAATGACGACGGCAGAAGTTAGCCTGACATGTTTACTGCTCCAAAATATTTTAAATGTTTCTTAAAATAAAATATATAGTGTTCAAATGGGGGAAAAGTTTTTGTTTTTTACCCAGACATTTAAAAAGAATATATTTTAGAGCAGTAATCACGATACCATGAAACTGTGATCTTTTTATCCAAGATTATCATACCATCAGAATCTAGGCCCATGCCTACAACCTATACACATTCACATCCAAAATTAAAATGTAGAAATATGCAACTTGCTAATGCTATTGTCTTTAAACGTCAACATTATTTTAATTTAATAGTCTAATACCCAAAGGGTTTGTGAATCTAGCATGACATGTTCTTTTTGTTTTGTGTAACGTTCAATCCTAAGAGCAATTCCTATGAAGCAGACCAATTTATCAACAATCATTCTGTGTAATATTTTCCATTCATTTATGACTCATTTATAGTGACTCATTATAATATCTCATTTATTTACAATTGCTAACGACACAGTTTAGCATGTAATTGTATGCAAACATATTAAAAGCACATATTGTGCACTCATATTTGCTGCATTTAACACTTGGTGTGTATGTCTATGCAGTTTATCCTTCAGTTGAACCTGGATGGCTCCAAGCTACATTTGACGGCAAAACGGGACTCATCCCAGAGAATTATGTGGAATATCTCTGAGGGGTTCGTAAAAGTCAAAAACAAAGTCCATGGTATCCATGGTGTTCATTTCAGCACAAAAAGGGACCATTAATATGTACAGCTTTACTGTATGTAAATAGTGCATAGTATTATAACCATGTCATTAACCGCTGCATATGATTTAAGTTAATTCAGGATGTAAAAATCACCTTATGCATTGTAGATTGTATTACCATACTAGGTACATGCGGACTGAAGACTGTATTGACTGTATTTATGCACACCCCATAATGCGGATGTGTGTGATGCTTTTAAACTGTAGACATGAGCTCATAACACTCTGATCAGTGTTGCGGTACAGCTCTGAAGGAAACTGTGGATTTTTATTATACTTTAGAGGGAGAATTATATCTGTACCTTATGTGTTAATTAACCACCATAATAAGTAGCAGAAGATACTGTATTTCCCAATGAGATGTTTGTGAAATTTGTTGGTAGTGTTTTAGGGACTTTCTTTTCAGTGATGCTCGAAGATCAGGTATGTTTGGGAGATGCAGGTCATCTTTCATTCCAGTAATCGGTGAGTGTTTTGGTCAAATCAATTCAAACGAGTTTGCATACAGTTTCAAAGCCTTTATTGGTACCTCTGAATCTTTTTCTGTCCTTAACATTTTTATTGACTGACTTTATGAGCCAAAAGTGTCTTATATGCTTCTGAATGTTGTTTGAATTCTACTAAAATACTGTCCGTTAGTGGCAATTGGTAAAATGATGTAACAAAAAAGTGTTATTTGTGAATTTTTTAGCTTATGAGTACATTTGTTGTGTGTAATATAGTGGATTTTGTAATGAAGTACAATCAAGAATTGAGAAAATACTTCTGACAGTGTTCAATTTTTTAGTTTTTAGTTGAAATTTGTTATAGTTTGTCCTCACGAAAATGCAGTTGTTCAAGTATAGTTCTGCTGTATTTTATTTTACACTGGTTTAGCATTTCTGTATGTTAAAATGAAAAAAAAAAACCTTTTATTAATGTCATTCACAGATTAACTTAATGTTTCATGAAGCATTTTAACTATTAAAATATCATTGTTTATTTACTGAAACTTTGGTTGGGTTCTTTTTGTTGGGTTTCTAACTTGATTGTATCTGCCTTTACCATTTCAAGTACTGTATTTATATATCAACATATCAAAAAATGCCTGCTTGGTCAGTCTGCTTCCTGCAGTCTTTTTTTTTATTTTTATTATTTTGTTCTTAATTTTTTTTTTAATAAGTTTGATTATGAACATATACTTTAAAAGCATTTTTCCAGAATAGTAATGTACTTCAACAAATGTTAAAGAAGTTAAGTGTGTGTGTTTTTTCAAAACAATCACAACACATCATAAACAACCACTGATGTACATGGAATGATGATATATTTTATAGATATGTGGAAACAGCCCAAAAAACTGTATTATTTATGCCAGACCCGAATACTGCCAGAAAGAAATACTGTGCAAATATACAATGTGCTCTTTTATGACACCATTTTCATATAAAAACAGACGTTTTATGCATTTTTGGGCATTAATTTACTTGACAACTGTGTTATTGTGTTAGTTTTAGCCTTAGGCTGTTTACATTTGGTAATTGTTAAGCTGCCAGCATCTATTTTACATTATAATTTTATGATGTAATGTTTACGCCATATGATTCTAAAACAGGCTGTAAACTGCTTTCAGAAATGTATTGAGCGCTTTAAAATGCCAGCTATCAGGTTGAAAAGTAATTTTTTCTGTTAGAAACGCCCCACATCAAGCTCCCATTTCACAGTTTCAAGAGCCCTCTGTGCTGCACAGGTGAGTTTGCTTCAATGTTTTCTTTTAGTAGAGTGTCTGAGACGCTCTAAAGCAGGGGTGCCCAAACCAAAAACCAAATATCATTGATAGCTGTGAGCCAAAGATAAATATACCTAACTATTTTACATTAAAGTTGCCATGGTAACTTCCGAATTCATTTTCTAATATTAAAATATAAACAGAAAACTTTACTTTGATTTGTATTAACTAGTTTAGTATAACATTTTTAATTATAAATTATTCCAATTAAAACATCAACAATCACATTTATAACAGTGGCGTTCAAGGCTGAATAGTCCAGCAGAATCTGCCTTTGCGTTGATTTGCTCACCAGTTTCTGCATTGCCCTCTATCTCTTGCATTTGATTAATTTACACCATTTACATTGAAACATTTATTTTCAGAGCTTTTTTTGTAGCTTAACAATAAAACAAATAAATATAAGATTACATTAAATTTGAAATGACAATCTCTAAACCATTCTCAGATGGCACGGTGGGTCAAATCAAAGGTTACCATGAGCCAACTTTGGCCACGGGCCCTAGTTTGACCATCTCTGCTTTAAAGGCTTCACCCTTTTCTGGATAAAAGCGGTGGGGAGCAGGAGGTCATTTGAATTTTAAGAATTGTTTTTATCTTTTAAAGAGCACTTTTTTTGCTTCCACTGAAGAATTTGTATATACATCATGGTATAAGGATTGATTTGTGGGACATTGAACTAAAACTCCACAAACAGAACAAAGAATGCACTTTCAGGTCTGAAAATGCAAGCATCAAATAAAAGTGCACAACCCTTTTATATGTTCCTAGACAGCCACCGAAACTGCTGCCTAATGAGTCAGAAGTTGTATCTAAATGCATTTAAACACTATCCTGCGTCATTTTGAAGTATAATGTAAAAAAACAAAGTAAATAACTGCACTTTAGTAAATGTTGAACACTTCATGCACTCAACTATTACCTTTTTTTTGATAGTTTATATAACTAATTTGTGACATGTCATCTTGAAAACGTTTTAATTTCCAGTTAATAAAACAAAGAATTTTAGTGCTCCATGTGGGACGACACTAAACTCTAAACTAGTGTTTCTCAACCACGTTCCTGGAGGACCACCAACACCGCATGTTTTGGATGCCTCCTTTGTCTGTCACACCCATTACAGGTCTTTCAGTCTCTGCTAATAAGCTGATGATCTGAATCAGGTGTGTTTGGTTAAGGAGACATGGAAAATGTGCAGAGCTGATGGTCCTCCAGGAATCAGGTTAAGAAACACTGCTCTAAACTATACTGTATATACATAGTTTATACCAGCCTGATCTCAGGAGAAAACGTAAGTATTTTACGTTTTGTCAGTTTAGTGGCTAATTCGTATGAGTTCAGTCGTACGAAATTGTATGATTTTGAAAAGGAGTGGCACCTAACCCCACCCCTAAACCCAACCGTCATTGGGGGATGAGCAAATCGTACTAAATTGTACGAATTAGATCGTACGAATTAATACGAATTAGCCACTAAATCAAAAAGTTACGAATTGCCGTGAGATTGTGTTGTTTATACATACATAGTCTGTCATTTAGGAGACAACTAGAAACTCTATAGGTAAAATGAGAGACAAAATAAAAACAGAGGAATAAAAAAACTTTTTTAAATGGCCTCAAAAAAGCATTAAATAAAAAGCGTTTGTGTTGTTGGGCAATTCCGTTTCAGCTGGAAATACGTCATAATAAGGAAGTAACACAGGACGGTTTAACGGGAAGAAAAATGTTTTCCTTACAGTAGGCTAAATAACGTGCACTTTGCCTTTAAATTGACTAAGCGTTACCAGTTAGTTTCACATATGACACACCGCATTATCTAGCTTGAATTCCCTGAAGTGTTGTAACCAAAATTCCCTCTTGTAGTATGATTAATTTATCAAAGAGAATATTGTACTTTGATCTACACAATATGTGGTTATCGTTGACATCATCATCCTCCTACTAAGCTTTAGTGTCATTACTGAAAGTCTAAGAAAAACAAGTAGAGAGATTTCCAAAACTGATGTACAAAAACAGGTCATGACATGACCTTACAACAGAAGGTCAAAAAAACCCTTTAAGTGTAACAACAAATTAGCTTTTATAATCTTCCCAGGATCGAGACGCAAGTTTTGTATTTTATTTAGACCGGGACAGGCTCTATCAAAAGGCTTGTGTTTGTTATACAAAAATTTGCCAGCTCAGCAGCATGTGTTGTTGGGCAGCAGAATCAAATAAAGCTCTCCTTTGGCTGTGGAAGAGTTCTGCATTCTGCTGTAGTTTTCTGTTCTCTCCAGAGCGTTTCCTGATTTTAAGCACAGAGTCGTGTGATGTTTTAAATCTGCATGATGTCAATATTCCTCACAAGCTCAGCTTCATCGTGACCTTTTTAACGGAACTTCTCATGTTACGCAAAAGAAGAATACAGCATATTACATCAAATGGTGGATTAAGAGTCTGTGGAGAAAATAAATGACCTAATATAGCTTCTGTAAAAAAAACTAAGGGAATTTTTGCATATTTGCAATATACACTCACCAGCCACTTTATTAGGTACACCTTACTAGTACCGGGTTGGACCACTTTTGTCTTCAGAACTGCCCTAAACTTTCATGGCATAGATTCAGCAAGGTACTGGAAATATTCCTCAGAGATTTTGGTCCATATCGACATGATAGCATCAAGCAGTTTTGTCAGCTGGATATTCATTATGTTAATCTCCCGTTTCACCACATCCCAAAGGTATTCTATTGGATTGAGTTCTGGTGACTGTGGAGGCCATTTAAGGACAGTAAACTTATTGTCATCATCAAGCACCCAGTCTGAGATGATTTGCACTTTATGACATGGTGCCTTATCATGCTGGAAGTAGCCATCAGAAGATTGGCACATCGAGGTCATAAAGGGATGGACATGGTCAGCAACAATACTCAGGTAGGCTGTGGTGTTGACACGATGCTCAATTGGTACTAATGGGCCCAAAGTGTGCCAAGAAAATGTCCCCCACACCATTACACCACCAACAACAGCCTGAACTGTTGATACAAAGTAGGATGGATCCATGCTTTCATATTGTTGACTCCAAATTCTGACCCTACCATCCGAATGTCGCAGCAAAAAATATCGACTCATCAGATGTTTTTCCAATCTTTTATTGTCCAATTTTGATGAGCCTGTGCGAATTGTAGCATCAGTTTCCTGTTCTTAGCTGGCAGGGGTGCACCCGATGTGGTCTTCTGCTGGTCTTCCCATCCACCTTAAGGTTGGACGTGTTGAGCGTTCAGAGATGCTCTTCTGCATACCTTTTTCAGACCATTCTATATAAACCCTAGAGATGGTTGTGCATAGAAATCCTTCTTGGTTTGAACTGCAGCAGATCGTCTTGACCATGTCTACATGCCTCAATGCATTGAGTTGCTGCCATGTGATTGGCTAATTAGAAATTTGCATTAACGAGTAGTTGGACAGGTGCACCTGATAAAGTAGCCGGTGAGTGTAAATCTGATCACATCAGTCATTAAAAGTCATCTGGAGCATAAGATAATAATTTTTCCAAGAAATTGTCTCGTTGATGATTTAGACCAAAAAAACACAAAAAATGCTATTCTGTGTAACAATAATGTTGTTACATATTTACATAAATATATCAGCCACACAGCAAATGATTATTGGAACAATATTTCACCCATATTTTGTACATTTATTATAATAAGTTATTTGAAACATTAAAGCAGACACTTTACTTGTACACAATGCGTTAATGTAGATGTAGATAAAGTCAGAAAAGTCATTTGTGGCAGACACTGCGTTTTAGACTCAAGAAATGCTCATTTAGTTAAAAAAGAATAAGTGCATAATTACATTTATACAAAAGTATAATTACATATAATACAATATAATATGAGTAACATGTAATATTTTATTATTTAAAATGATCACTTGTATTTGTTTTTATTAATCTGCGTTGAATTTCATCTATTTGGTAACTGACATTTTGTTATGTGAATTAGATACAGGAAATTCAACAGTTAACTGCATATTCATTCATTCATTCATTCATTTTTTTTTCGGCTTAGTCCCTTTATTAATCTGGGGTCACCACAGCGGAATGAACCGCCAACTTATCCAGCATTTGTTTTATGCAGCGGATGCCCTTCCAGCTGCAACCCATCACTGGGAAACAAATACACACTTAGTCACACACACATACACTACAGACAGTTTAGCCTACCTAATTCACCTGTACCACATGTCTTTGGACTGTGGGGGAAACCGGAGCACCCAAAGGAAACCCACGCAAACGCAGGGAGAACATGCAAACTCCACACAGAAACGCCAACTGACGCAGCCGAGGCTCGAACCAGCGACCTTCTTGCTGTGAGGCGACAGCACTACCTACTGCACCACTGCGTCGCCCTTAACTGCATATGTATTATATAAATAACCTTCGTTCAATAACGTATCACCATTTCACAGTCATGAAAGCTCACAAGTTTGTTCAGTCAAACCAGCAGGCCAAGGCAGAGAATCATGTGAAACCACATAGTCTTTGTGCAAAATATCTTGCTGGATGTCTCTGTAAAATAAAATACAAAACATAGCTTTCTGACTTCCTCAATGAGACTTCATAACCAAGCTGTCCTGAGAGAGGTTTTTTTCAAGTGTCCTGACTAGCTTGGCCAGCTCCTCCATGTTGTGTGACTTTTCCTCCAGCAGTTCATAGCGAAGGCTTGAAATGTCCTGTTTGATCTCCTTCAGTTCACCTGCAACAAGTATTGTGAAATATTTACATTGTTAACACAGAAATTTCCCCCAACAATTCTCTTGCTGCTGGTCCTCTTTAGGATTTTTATTCAGGGAGATACATAAATAGGAATAAAATATTATATCGCTCTATCTACTAATGGCTGTTATTATAGAACATGTGTAAAATTTGTGAATTGTTCCTTCAATTCAGACACTCACCCTCGTTGACTTCATCACACTCCTTGTCATTTTGAGCCTTGATGATGTATCGCTTCACAAGACGCTTCATAATTTTCTGTACAGATCAAAAACTGAATTCAAATTCTAATGCAAAACAAAAACTATGAACCATATTCACATCTATTATAAATAATCAGTGTAGCAAATAAAAAGTGAAGTAAACATGCCTGATATCGACTGGAACGTGGAAGAGTCTTGCCCTGGCAAGTTTTGCTCTGTCCCAACTGAATTGTAAACGAATGATCCAACAAACCACAAGACATACATGAATGGGTTAGTTTATTGTGTTCATGAATGAATTAATTACTTTAAATTCCACATGAACTGGAAGCTGCAACCATTTTTTTCCTATTGTAATGCAGTTCCTAAAAAATGGAAATGGAATATTAAATAAGAAAACGGTTGGCGTGGCTTTTTTTTTTAACTATGAACTGATTGGATGTAGTAAAGTGAGCGTCTCATACACTTATTTCACGCGGCCGCCATTTTAAAACACGAAATTGAGGCTGCGGTGGAAACAAACCCGGAAGTATAGGATCAGCACAGTAAACGTTGCAACAAAATGCTGTGGACTGCAAACCTCCAGCCGTTGCCGCGATTTCAAAATGCAGATATGGTGTAAACATCACTTTATTATCATTCAGTTACTTTTAATTTAAACAATTAAAAAGCATATTAGGGATCAAACAACATCAGAATCTCTTTAAGAGTGTCCTGCTAGGCTTTAGTTCATGGCACAGGTAAACACTGTGGGGGCTTCCCTGCTTCAGCCTATGTAACCCGGTGAGCGATAAAACAATGCAGTCATCTGTAGCACATCCTCGTGTTGTCCTGGTACGGAAGTTTTAAAAACGTCCATTTCCAGCTAACATTTAAGTGCCACTAAACCCGCTCTTAAACACTGCTGATTTGCCATAGTATTCACCAGTGCTCGACAGAAATGACTGTGATTGGCCATGAAGGCCATCAGTTCACCGCTCTTCATAGATTGCAAACACTGATATACGAACACTCAAATCGTTTTAAAGCCGCGAAGATCAGTCGATTGCTCGTCTGTGTTTGCACTTGGTAAACAGCAGCGAAGTGCTGTGAACTGATGACCTTCACGGCCAATCACAGTCATTTCTGTTGAGCACCGGTGAACACTATGGCAAATCAGTGGTGTTGCGTTCAACAGTGCTTAAATGTTAGTGTGAAATTGATGGTTTTCATAAATTTCAGTAACAAAATTCAGTATCGTGACAGGTCTAATACAATGAAAGAATCAGTTCATTAACTTGAGTTTGATGAAGGGCATCTAAAACATGTGTTTGGGAAAGATAACATTAGCTAACTAGTGCCATTTCCTTTAACTTAGCTGAAAATGAGGTCTGATATCCCTTTTTTTTTCACTTTCCATTCAGAACGGACCTTCGGGTCACTCAGAAGACGATGAAATTATAAATTTGTGTCACTTTCTCTTCGCTAATAAGATATACAGCCAGGTATACAACGTTTCTGTGTGAAACCCAATATTTCCGTGTTTCTTCCTACCGCAGTCTCGATTTCGGTTTTTAAATGGCGGCTGTGTGAAATCAGTTTATTCAGAAAGATTTGGAAATAGGATTTAGAAGAATTATTACAACCTCACACACACACCTCCTCCTCACCCTTTCTGTTTGTTGTCAAAACTGACAGTTGAAATTTAGTGGTTAAGTGTGTTAACCACACCCAATACCTCAGACTTAAACTGGGAATTTAACTGAAAAATAACAGGAAGTGCATTTTCAGATTTCAATTAAAGATGAGCAAAGGGCAAAGATTTTTACTGTCATGCACAGATGAATAGTTCACCACAAAACTAGCAAGGTGAGCTATCAAAATCATATGGTTAGTTTTGATTTCATGTGTACTTTAAATGTTTGGTGACATTTACCATCACTGAGCAAAATTGTCCGTGAAAGCCACTGAACTTCATGATTTGCAGTTTTGCAAGTGTTTGAAACTCACTCATTTTGAAATGGGTCTACAACAATAAATTACCACATTTGCTGCATTGACTCATGTGTGGGCTGTACTACGTATATATGCATATATAGGCTATTGACATGATTAGACAATACAGATCTTTTATATCTGCAGTCTTGCTAATACGATCACAACTAATACTTACAACTAGATTTTCATTTAAAAAATCCATCAAGTGGACAACACTAAATGCAGGTGCTTAAGAGTCTAGTCATATTTTGACCTTTTCCATGTTCAACAACTTGCAGAGGTAATCGAAAATGGGATTGTTATGGTGTGTGTTGCGGGAAATGGCACTAAAACAAGCTGTTTATACATTGTCCATTGTACCAAAAGAAAGCTGCTTGTTTTGAAAGTGATTTCTGTGTGTGCTTCATACATCACTGCTTCAATATGGCTAATGTGACTATACCTTAATGCAAAAGAGGAGTGGATTTACCTCACCTCACTGAGTTCAGACCCCTTCATAATGGCTTTTTGCCTGACAGAAAGCTCTCGCAGGAGACTCTTGACCCCCATAACCAGACTAAGAACTGATTTGGGACTGGGAATCAAGTTAAAAGGCACAGGAAGAGTCCTGCCCTCCTCAAAGTAGGTGAACCAGAGCTTGGCACGGGCAAACTTCCACTCCACATCTGCGTCATCCTGGAAAATGATAGAAAATGCTGATGCTTTGAATTCATGAAGCAACATCTTAATCAGTAAAAAGACGATTTGAAACTTGCTGAGCAGTCAAACTAATTATCATATCTTGAAGAGATAAGGTTGTTTTCTTGTAGTCTGCAAAAACCACTACAATGGGGTGCTTTATCAGCACAAAGATTCGCTAAAACCTCAAGATTTATTATGTCAGCAGTTTTTGGAGAGAAATATAAAGAAATGAAACTGAGAAGTACCTCAATCTCCTGAAAGGAGTTGTTGATCATGGCAATGAGCATGTTGAGTAGGACGATGACCACTGTGACATTGTAAACTCCATAGAGAACATATCCAATGTTCTCGATGAACTTGTGTCCATTGTTCACCACTACTGATTTGACCTCAGAAAGGCCAAATATTGCCCAAAACAATGTTTTGAAGCTTTCTTCCACACTGCAGAGATAGAGAGAAAAGATATGTGTATTTTAGCTGAGCTCATTTCCTGTTCTCAAAAGTGGTAAGTAAGGGGCAGATCACACCTTTTTAAAATGATTTACTAAAACGACCACGAGCGTTTTGTGTGCTGCTTATATGCCCTGCGAGCCTCGCGTTTTAACCGCCTGCTGTGCCTCGCATTTTTGCCCTTGCATGTCGTGCGCTCGCATTTAAAAAAAGTCAACTCTGAGAAGACAGTCCTTGCTGCAGCCCGTAGCTTGATGACGTGGTTGACCAGGCCCGCTGTGTAGTTGACGATCGCCTACACCTCCCCCTACCCTAAACCCAACCATCACAGTAGCATGGGCGCTACCTTAGTGGGCGGTACAAGGTCTACTACGTAGTTGACGATCGTCTACACCTCCCCTACCCTAAACCCAACCGTCACAGTAGCATGGGCGATACCTTAGTGGCCGGTACAAGGTCTACTACGTAGTTGACGATCGTCTACACCTCCCCTACCCTAAACCCAACCGTCACAGTAGCATGGGCATTACCTTAGTGGCGGTACAAGGTCATCAAGCTGCGGGCTGCAGCGAGGACATCTTGACACTGAGTGGAAAAAGTGTGACACGTCAATCGCGTTTGTTTCATTCTCCAATCAAATAAAAGCAGAGGTGGGGTTTCTGTTGAGGTAACTGTGGTGTTTGTTTAGTCAAGACAACTACGGAGACTTTTGAAGATGGAGGAGAGACTAGTGGTTGCTGTTTTGAGTTATGCGGAGCTGCATGGGCATTTCACAATATTATTAAATATTACAATTATACCAATATCAACAGCAACACTTTTGCACGATACCCAGCTGATTCAGTCGTTGTCTAGCGACATTAAAAAAAGTGAACCACGCTTTGTTTTTTCTTGTCAACAAAAAAGGCAGTGTGGTGCGCCTCGTGTTTTTAAAATGGAAAAGCGCGTTCAGTGTAATCGGCCCCTAAGAAGTCATCCTTATACTTACCTACTTTTCAAAATACTGATAATTTGTACAAACTGCTTAGCTGAAATGCTATATTTTAAATACTATTTAGTAATATATGATGTGGTAACATTGTGTTTGGGTTATATTATATAAGTTATAATAGGAAATAGCTACTTAAGACCTATTTAAGAATTTACTACCAATATGTAATACCAATAAGATTATCTGCTGTATTTGATGCTAATCATGTCACATTTTCAAGTAAAGCCACACATTTTATTTAACTTTAGGCATATATTTCTGCCTCATATTTTTCTCTTTCAACAAAAAAATCTTTGTCCTTGCCACTATGGACATTTTTAATAGATCTTAATTTCAACTCACGTTGTGAAAGCTTCATTCTGTTTTGCACCCCGATAATATGAGTAGAGGTTGAACATTCCAATCATGAAGGCCAGAAAGACTAGGATGAAGATAACCATGAACTTGAAAATGTCCTTCACAGTTCGTCCCAAAGATATCTGCAGTGGTCCAAAGCTCTCATTTGCTGGCAGAATATAGGCAATTCGAGAAAAGCTCAGCACCACTGCAATGGCATACAAGCCCTCTGAGACTAACTGAGGATCTGATGGAAGCCAGTCAATCCGAGCTGGAACAAAAATTAAAAAATTCTTTTGCTTCCTTGTTTATTTTGTGTGTGATTTGTGACTTGTCAGGACATTCACTCACCCCGCTGGAAGTATCCCACCTCAAAAGGTAATATTACATTGGTTAGATCTGTGTAATGCTCATCAACATAGCGTTGTGCTGAACTTGCATGCCAGAAAGCCATTATCCTTGAGATGAAGGATGCCACAAAAATGGCCAACATTCCAAAGTCTAACAAGTTCCAAGGCTCAAGCAGATATTCTCTTGGTCCTTGGGACCAGATCTCCTTGCACTCTGCCCAAATCATCCCTGAGAGAGAGATTGACATGAAAACAGAGAAATGAATGTTGCATCAGGATTTGTTCTAGGACATGCAAATGAACTGCACGTTTTATTCTGTAAATACAGATGGTAGTAAAGTAGTAACCTTTGACAAGAAACAAACCTATGACCCAGGAAATGATGAGCATTTCCATCCACGTGAAGGGAGTTGTTTTCATACGAAACAGCTGCGTCGGATAGTCATGAATGGTCATATTTGGAAGAAGCTTTGTCCCATCAAAGCGGTCGGCAGCGTTCATGACCAAAAGGCCAAGGAAAATAGTGAAGGAGGCTGCGTGTGCCACAAACTTAAGGAAGGGGCCACGCATGATCTTTCCCATCTGTTGGTAACAGCATTTTAGACTGATTGTGGTGTGATTAACAAAATACAGCATTCCTCTATTGTGTATTCGTACATTATTAGCCTGATATGTTTATCAACATTATTATGACTCATATGATACGGTGGATATTTTAAGCACTGCTATAATTTACAACCATGGGAACAGTCTAACTGAGCAAAGACTTCAGTGGATGATTGATGTTAGTCATTGCTTGATTCTTTAGACATATACTGCGTGTTTGCTATACAATATATCTGGTTTTTACAGGTATTACAAAGTAAACTGCATGCATACCTTGCTGCATGGTGCCACCCAATACACCATTGCTAGAAAAGGAAGTCCCATCGCAACACCTAAAACTACTAGGAACTTAATAGCTGTGGTTTGCTGCCTGAGTTCAGGCAAGTGTTCGTACCATATTGACAAGAGCTGTTGTTGACAGTTAGGATGGGCCACAAACTGTTTGGGACAAATACATTAAAATTAGTGTATTAAAACAGAATTACTATGCAGGTTGTGAGATTTGTGTTGAGATTTACCTTTTTAAGTTCATACTTTATTGCCAGTTTTAAGCGAATAAGGCTCGGTCGGCCAGGTATTTCTAAAGTGTCGTCCTCTTCTCCATTCAAAATGGCTTCCACTTCCTCAGTGCTCCGACACAGGTCCAGAAGACCCACCACAAAGTCTTTACATTGCATAGAAAGTTTCCTGTATTCATTCTGAAGAAGACAAATTAAATACAATCTGTTAATGTAATTATTTTAGGTGGCATTCAAAAAAAGAGCAATGCTGATGAATGTACTGGCCATCGACAATAAAATGAAAAACAAAAGTTCAGCCTTAAGTTCTATATATCAAGATCTATTTGTCAACTTATGTATGCTTACACAAATTAAATGTTCCCTCAAGTAAGGAGAACATTGCTCTGATGCTCTCTTTTAGCTTTTCTTTCAGTTACTACCCTGCAAAACAAACCCATAGAGAGCACTTTTATTTTGTTCCCATGTTAAAGTATTAGGGGAACGCCCTGTGTTTGCTGAAGATGAGCAAGTAACCACGAGTGTTTCATTTTGAGTGAAATGAAACTCAAAATGTCTCTTAAAACTTTTCTGTCTGTCAAAGTGAGTGCTTGCTGGTATACCTTAAATTCCTTTTCAATATTGGCCAAGGATGCGAGCTCATTGCTGAGCTCCAGGGCCGCCAACACTGGATCCTCATTGGACAGAGAGAGGTAGGCCGGACTGGCCAATCCTCTGTAAGCATTGATCCTCGAGCGGGAGTGACAGAAAGAGTCGTACTTTTGATGATAATTACAGGTGTCGCAGGCACAGAAGTAGTCATGAGGCTGCTCAATGCGCGCACCCTTACCCAAAAGTATGTGCACGATTTCGTACTCGTGACAGTGAGAGGCTAGAATGACAGGAGTGACGTCATGAGAAAAGCGCGTGCCATCTTCATCATAAGCGAAGAAGTCATCGTGCATCGGGGCCTGGCTGGGGCTCGCGGTGAGTCTCCTGGAGTCCGCGAAAGCTTTGTGGCTTAAAATGGCTTCCACAATCCTGGTGTAACCTTTGCTGATGGCCAACAAAAGAGCATCCCCTATACGCGACAGGTTGTCTTTTTTTAACAAGAGCTCAGTCACCTCCAGGTGCTCGTTGGCCACCGCGAGCTGCAGTGCATTCTGGCCCATGTAGTCCACACAGTTGACGTCCAGCTCCGGCAGCTCCTCCAGCATCCTGCGCACCACCGGGATGTTCCCATACTCGGCAGCGTCGAGGAAGCGCTCCTCCAGCGGGGTCAAGCTGTTCGGATGGGCGTTGAACATGTAAGCCGCTCCTCGCACCGCCTGCCTGCGGCTCTTGGGCAGCGCCTGACGGGCCACGTTCTCACTGCGATTAAAAACACATGAGCACATGTACTTTTGGCCACCGTTTGCTTAAAGATATTAGACTCAGATCAGTTTTCGAAAATAACTACATATCTTACTATTACTATTTTTAAATATTTAAATATTACATAATCGTGGCTATAATAAAATATTGGCCTAAATATTATTTATATTATTAAGTATTATATTAAACTACCCAATCACTGTAATTATTAAAAATATTCATAAAAAATATTAAAAATATATTGTTTACCTACAGAAAAAAATATAACAAAACTTTTAATAATAAATATTTTAGTCATAAATTATTAACTAATAATTATGAACTATTGCTATAAAATATTAGTTTTAATATATATTTTTAAAAATCTACGCAGTGAAATATTACTAAATTATATTATATTGTGGGATTACATGATAGGATCATACATTATAATTATGGTATATATAATCTGCATTATATCATTATACAGGCCTGTAATTATCTAAAAATAAAGATAATGGCTGCTATTTACAGCATTTAGCAATGCAAATAATTTCAAACATTGGTATATTGTCATTTAGTTGGATTAAACAATTAAAATGAGTTTATATACATTAATGCTATTGACTTATGCATGATAAGCTTTTAAACAGGCATTGCTGGTTTCTAATGCGCTGTAAAACACTGACATTTTAATAAGCAAATCAATTTACAAATATTCATCGAACGCTGAGTGACAGTTTCAGGTCAAGGCATTGAACTTCAGATCATCTCATAAAGTGCTGTGAACTAAACACACAGTACACACAGAACCTCGAGCAACTCACCCATGGTAGTTTCCATAACTGCCATAACAGTCTTCGCCAAAGTGTTCGTTCATCAATAGATTGTCTTTACTTCTGTTCCTTTTTTCGATCGAGTGATACTTTGATTGATTTTTATCCTCAAGAACAGCTCTTCTTTGATTCATCCTTTCAGCTGAGGCAGTTCACGTCCAAAATGTGAATCCGCCAAAGCTTAACACGTCCTGTTATCCAAACATCTAGCTGTGAGTGATTGAATGCGCGCTACACACTGGCAAGTCACCATCTTCTACGATGCTTTGTTATGTTCCCGTTTAAGTCTTGAGGTTGTGCAGAGCACCGAGGAATTCTGACTGTTCTTTTCCACTCATTGCCTATAAATGAGGATTATAACAATCTTCATGCTTACAAAAGCTGTTTTGTTTCTCTGCTCACTTGTTCACACTGTTAAGATGTTGAAAACATTTAGTCCTCATTTCAGCATCAGACAGATAAAGGAATCCAATTATATTCTTGATTAGTAACATTTTCACCAGGAAGATTTCACTATGAAGTCTCTCACCTTTCAAAACAAGTCTTTCAGTGGATATCCCGCTTTTTATATGAGGAACGTTGATTAAAATCTGCTTCCAGAAATTAAAAGCCAAGTCCCGGAGTGCAGATGTAGAATCCCTTTGGGTGTATTTCAGCATTCCCAATAAACCTCTACATCCTGTGTGTTCACTGCAATCGTCCAGCTTTCTGTAAACTGTGGGAAACCGCTTCAATGGAATTCCAGACTGACCAATCGTCATGTACATTGAGCAGCGACATCGCACTTTTGATTTTCATTTATTTTGCCTCTCTTTGGCATTCTTGCTCCCACAGTTTCACATCTGTGTGTGTGTGTGTGTGTGTGTGTGTGTGTGTGTGTGTACGGTATACCACTTGACTACATGTGTACGTGCTGCAGTGGCTAAGATACTGCCCACAAAAATCTAACTGAGTACGTGAGCCAAACTGATGGGTCAAAAGGTAACCCACACAGTGGGTCATGGGAAGCCACTGTCTTGTTCCTATTCTCATGTTGATAGAGTCTGATACTGACGACTATTATTAGACTTTTTTTATTATTTCTAGGGACATGTAACTAACTGCCACAGGCTTGCTGCGATGCAACATTGAAGATCGTTGTAACATTTGTCTTCTAATGGACGGTTGTGTTTCCTTTTGGTTAATAATTAAAAATATACACATTTTCTATTAATTTCCATATCACAAGATTTTACCCATTGGCCAGCGAGTTTAAAATAATTTAAAATATAATAAAATATAGTAGGGGTGGCACGGTGATGCAGTGGTTAGCACCGTCACCTCACAGCAAGAAGGTCGCTGGTTTGAGTCCTGGCAGGGCCAGTTGGCATTTCTGTGTGGAATTTGCATGTTCTCCCCGTGTTGGCATGGGTTTCCTCAGGGTGCTCCGATTTTCCCCACAAGTCCAAAGGCATGCGGTACAGGTAATTTGAATAAACTAAATTGGCCATAGTGTGTGTGTGTGTGAATGTAAGCATGTATCGGTGTTTCCAAGTGCTGAGTTGCAGCTGGACGGGCATCTGCTGCGTAAAACATATGCTGAATAAGTTGGTGGTTCATTCCACTGATGAATAAAGGGACTAAGCCGAAGGAAAATGAATGAATGAATAAAATATAGTATGAGCACTTACATTTTTCTTTTAATTTTGGGATATTAGTCCTTAGTCCTATTTAAAGTTGCACAAAGGGTTGTAAAAAGCAGTTTTGGGCATACTTCATGACTTATTTGAAAGCAGAAAACAAAACTGAGAACACGTTTAGATTCAAGTTATATGTGTTAATCTGGAACTTGTTTCTAATTTCCTTAATTAACTGACAAGCCCTGTTTAAATGGCAGCCAAACTTTCAGGTTTTCAATGACTTTACATGATGGAGCTATGTTAGACAAGTGATGTGTTGTATGAGACTAGTAGTGGTGTAATGAAACACAAATCTCACTGTTCAGATCACATTACATTTTTTTGAGTCACAAATCAGACCATTTTTCAGATCAGCCAAAATAGGGGGAAGACAAATGTAATTTGCTTTCCATTTGTTACAAAAACAGTACTGCAAGAAACTTTTGGTTTTAACAAACAGTACTTAGAACCAGTAACTGTTAAAAATAAAGTGAGGAAACACCACAACTTCTGTCATCATTAAATTTTACAAGAAAGCCTAAATGCTTTCATACAGTACATGAATATTGAATGACGAGGGAGGCGATCTCTCTGCGATCACTACAAATTTAAGACGAATCTACAAGTAAAAAAAGTTATTAATCCACAGGTCACGTGTTCTGAACCATGGGTTGTGATCTGTTGCACCCCTAGAAACTAGTGATGTCCTATGAGAGACTAGTGATGTCCTGTGAGAGACTAGTGATGTCCTGTGAGAGACTAGTGATGTCCTATGAGAGACTAGTGATGTCGTGTGAGAGACTAGTGGTCTGTGAGTAAATAGTGATGGCTTGTGAGACACTAGTGATGTCCTATGAGAGACTGGGGATGTCCCAGTGAGATTTTTAGTGTATTTAAAAATTCCAAAATTGTATTTGATACAATTTAAAAAGGGGACGAGGCATGATATACAAGCTGTATTTGCTACTGTGACTTTTTGAAATCTATACATAAATGATCTCTGTTATGATTGGCAAACCGCCATGTATTCACAGTGTTCACATTGTCATCCATCAGTGTGGCCGAATACTGAATAGACGTTGATGTATTAATGTGGACACAAGTTATTAATGTCATACCCATTCAAACATGAGCTAAGTGAATGTTAGATGGTAACTTTAACACAACAACAAATGTTTCTTGAGCAGCATTCATTTATTCATATTTTTCTTACAGCTTAGTCCATCCGGAGGAAACCCACGCTAACACAGGGAGAACATGCAAACTCCACACAGAAATGCCAACTGGCCCAGCCGGGACTCAAACCAGCAACCTTCTTGCTGTGATTCGACAGTGCTAAACACTGAGCCATTGTGCCACCCCTTCTTGAGCAGAACAAATCAGTATATCTGTTCTAATCAGTATATAAGAAAGATTACTGAAGGCTCATGCCACATCGGAGAACAAAGTCAAAATTCAGCTTTGTTATCACAGGAATAAACTACAGTGTATTAATATATTAACATAAAAAACACTTATTTTCATATTTTACAACATTACAGATTTACTGTTTTTGTCAAATAAATATATCCCAAGTAAGTTCGACACTTGAAAACCCAAATTTGAATAGACAAACCCAACCACTGGAAGACAATTGAAATAAAAAAAGATTGTGTTTGTCCATATTTTACAACATATTGTATACATATGTTTCTGATGTTTCAAATATATATATATATATATATATATATATATATATATATATATATATATATATATATATATATATATATATATATATATATATGGATGTTTCCCAGAGATGGGTTGCGGCTGGAAGGGCATTCGCTGCATAAAAAACGTGCTGGATAAGTTGGCGGTTCATTCAGCTGTGGTGACCCCGGATTAATAAAGGGACTAAGCCGAAAAGAAAATGAATGAATATATATATATATGTGTTAGCACTGTCGTCTCACAGCAAATTCTGTGTAGAGTTTGCATGTTCTCCTCGTGTTCTCGTGGGTATCCTACGGGTGCTCCGGTTTCCCCCACAGTAAAAAATCCGGTATAAGTGATTTGGGTAAACAAAATTGACCTTTATGTATACGTGTGTGTGTGCAAATGTGTGAGTATATGGGTGTTTCCCAGTACTGGGTTGTGGCTGGAAGGACATCCATTGTGTAAAATAAATGCCGGCATAGTTGGTGGTTCATTCTGCTGCGGCGAACCCTGGTGAATAAGGGACTAAGCCTAAGGAAAATGGATGGATGGACTTCACACAAGTTATGTTTTTATAATATTTATTTCTCCTTGCTTAAAGTAAGAAAAGGTGAGTCAAAATACGGGGAAGATACATGAGGGCTTGTATAAACAGTACAGTTGTTACGACATGATTCATTTTTGTCCGCACAGTTTTGATAAATGCATCATTGTAAAGTAGGCAGGAAACTTTGCCTTCTGAGAGTTTTATGTGTGAGTAAGCCATTTCAAATAGTAATCTCAATTGTGCTGTAAATACCAGATTCTTGAAGTCATATCCTGGTGTTCAATGTTATCTGTTTCCTTCTACTCTCTCACGGTGACTCCCACATTGGTATAAGGGCGAAACGAACCCCCTCAGCAACTGGACTTTTTTGTTTAGTCTTTGGCAAGACACAATTTGGCAGGATTCTTTGCTGTAAATAGACATAGTACAGATGGTTTAACATATACACAAACATAACGACTGACATATTTACCAAAGGACAGCGATGTTAATAGCGGGGCCACACACTACGCAGCTTATTTTAGGCGTGTTAATTATCTCTGTCCTGCCAACGAATTAGGACAAACAACTGGCCACCCACGTCAATGGCGAGCCAGCTATTCGCCCTTATTTCAAAATGCCTGGTCACTTAAAAGCCTTTCATTGTCAGGATGTCATAAAACCTTCTTCATTAAACGTAATGTATGCAGTCTACAAAGTGCACCCATGACAGTAAATACATCACATAGAATACATAGGAGTACATCTCCTGTCTTTAGGCTATTAGTCTATTATTATAATTTGTGTGTCTACTGTACAGCCAATGATGTGAATTTACAACTGTGCCTTTGTTTCTGCAATTTTAAACATTAAATCTCTAAAGCTGGCTTTATATTTTGCAAGATGACTTGAGTTGTTGTAATTGTGACTTCAGAAAGAATCTTACTGTAAAAAAAAAACTTTTCAATTGAAACAATTTAGTCATTCTAACCTTAGTGTGTGAATGTGAGAGTATATGGGTGTTTCCCAGTACTGGATTATGGCTGAAAGTGCATCTACAACATAAAACATGCCAGAATGGTTGGCGGTTCATTCCACTGTGGCGACCCCTGATATATAAGGGACTAAACCAAAGGAAATTAATTAGTAATTAAACTTAAAGGGCACCTATTTTACACCTTTTTCAAGATTTAAGAGAAGTCTTTTGTGTCTCCAGAATGTATCTGTAAAGATTCAACTCAAAACACCCATCAGATCATTTATTAGACCTTTAAAAATATATTTGAACACAATGTAGCTGTTTTTGTTGCCTGTGCCTTTAATCCTGGTTCTACCCATCCACCCTTCCCATGTGCCTGTCATGATGTGCCTCAATCTCCGCCTCGGTTGTGTCAGAAAAACAGCACAGTGACAGACATGAAGCAGATCTCACGTAACGTTTGTGAGAAATACTACAGTAAGAACTCTCCCAACGAGTATTATTTGGTGTATTTGTTGTGGAGTTAATTCAAGCCCTTTTGCAACGATAAGTCACACAATGTCGTTACAAAGTTCACGTGCAAACACACACAGTGCGTGCGTTTAACTTTTCATTGTTTTTGCACGGCAATTGTGACAAGATACACGTTAATATCCACGGCTGTATGGACATTCATTATGTTAATGTACAAAATTTTCATAAGTTAATGTACCTGGTTTAACGTCCAGAAACCGGGATTGAAGCGTCTTCTTTGATAATTGTACTGACATGCGGCTGTGTTGATGAAGTAAAGATGGTAAAATCGCTGTAATTCATTATAAACATGCACTGTTTTAAAAACGTTTTAAATTTTGTAAAACTTTTTCTTGATCCTATTTGTTGAGGATTGATGATCACAGCACGCTGAACAGATCTTTTAATTCCAGTTGCTTTGTGCACGTCCTGTCTTGTTGATATGATTATATGTGTTACTATGAAGACATGTTTATACGCGGCTGTCAATCAATTTGGTGGGTGGGGAAATCACACTAAGTCATGTTGCAGCGGGCCTCAAAATGGGAGGGCTTCGGATCCTATTTTAACGTCAAGAAATGTAAAAAAGAGTCTTATTGTGTTTCAATCACTCCAATATGACTGTGGACACACTATACCTACACAGTTCTGTCCAAAAAGCTTACAAAAGATGATTTTCATCATGGGTGCCTTTTAAACTATATTAAACTTAAAACAGCTTGTGTAACAAAATTAAGTTAGTAAACATAATTAAGGTAGTTAGAATTAACATAAGTTATATAAGTTAACATAAGTTGTATTTAACATAAAAAGTGCTGTTGTCATGACTTATTGATGATATAATATTTACATGTGTTGCTGACAAAGAAAGAAACAAGATCTTATATTGTACTTCAAACTTTATCTGACTACTGTTTTGGCTTCCAGTGTTTTGAATAAAATCTACTGTCTCAGGCAAACTAAGTCCAACAGTCAACTGATAAAGTGCTTCTGAGAATTTCAAGTGCTTGTCAGTTGCTTTCAGACTGAATTATTTGGTTTAATCTAGCAGCGTTCCATGTAAACAAAACATGTTAGTAATGACACATTTCCTTTTATTCATAACAATCGAAAGATTAGTCTGTATATTTTGGACGTGACCCAGGATTAAAAAGTATGGTGGACTAAATCAGAAGGCCAAAAGTTTTATTCTCATCTCTTTTTTTAAAACCTCAAAAATGCATAAATGTTTCATAAATCATTATTACATATTTGGGTCTTTGGAGACCTGCAATGTATATCTTTCATGGATTGATTTCTAAACAGCTGGATAAAACTGTAATTTTATATTATTAATATTCATTCATTCATTTTCTTTTCAGCTTGGTTCCTTTATTAATCTGGGATCGCCACAGCGGAATGAACCTGCATATGTTTTACGCAGCGGATGCCCTTCCAGCCCACAACCCAGTACTGGGAAACCATACACACACACTCAATCACACACATACACTACTGACAATTTAGCTTACCCAATTCACTTATAGCGCATGTCTTTGGACTTGAGGGGAAACTAGAGCACCCGGAGAAAACCCACGCCAACACTGGGAGAACATGCAAACTCTACACAGAAATGCCAACTGACCCAGCCGGGGCTCGAACCAGCGACCTTCTTGCTGTGAGGCGATTGTGCTACCCACTGCAACAACGTGCTGCCCTATGTTATCAATAGTAATAAAATAAAGCACATTTTGTTAGTGTCCGGAACCTGGAAGTGTGTTTAAACCACTTCACCACTATAATAATTTACATTCCGACATTCATTCAGGTGTGTTTGTGATGTTGTTTCCTTGGTCCATTTTGTTTGGGCCAAATAAAGATTTTTCTTTTAGTCTTGATTCACATAGGAATGACTGAATTACTGTCATTTTTAAAATACAGTACCTAAAAATACACACACTCAGCTAATACTTTTATGAACAACTTTTATCACTGAAAAAAATGATTCTAAGTTGATTCCTTGGATTTAGTAAAAAAAAAAATTAAGTGATTGTAAACAATTTATTTGGGCTGAATTTAAACAAACAAATTAAGTTGAACATTACTAAATTTAATTTGTTTAAATTCAACCCATACAAATTGTTTGCAACAATTTTGCAGAAAGAATTTTTCATTTAGTGTACTGAACATGTCACCATGTTATATGCTTATATGTGTGTGAGTGTGTGTGTGTGTGTGTGTGTGTGTGTTTGTGTGTGTGTGTGTGTAGCAAAAACAGCAGAAATTTATGTGTCTCACACACACAATTTAAGAACTGCTGCAAGGTATTTCTAAAGCCTGTTTTGAACTGTAATGGGTAGCATTGTGTCTAAAAAACAGATGCTTGAGCACCAGAGATTATTTTGACTTGAACCAAGAATCACATTTTTATAATTCTCGGTCTGCTTGTTTGTCACAACAGTTTGTCGCATAAACTGCACTAACAAATCAATTGCACCAGAGCTTGTTATAAACATTCATTCATTCATTCATTTTTCTTCGGTTTAGTCCCTTTATACATCAGAGATCGATGAACTTATGCAGCATATGTTGTACCAACACAATCTCACAGCAATTCGTAACTTTTTTTTAGTGGCTAATTCGTACAAATTCGTACGATCTAATTCGTACAATTTAGTACGATTTGCTCATCCTCCAATGACGGTTGGGTTTAGGGGCGGGGTTAGGTGCCACGCCTCTTTTTTAAAATGAATGTAAGGGTGAACACACCCTTACATTCAAAAACGTTTTCATTATCATCAATACTAATTGTTTGCTGTCAACTGTGATATCAGCTGTAATATTCATAAACTGTTACATTACAAAAAACGTTTTGCATATTTTTGCATGCAATATTTGTCATATTTCATATTTCACAATGAATAATCAGAGCCATACTAAGAAGAGGGGCGTTAGAATGAGTCTCAGAATGAATGAGGATGAAGTTATTGGATGATGTCCTGGGTCATGTTTCAAAAATGGTAAAAAAAAACAACCCATAGAGCATAAGTGCAAGTTCTATAGTAACTTCAAAAAACAACTTGTTCCATGTCAATGCATCATATCCAGATGCTTTAGGAATATTTATTTAAAATTCGGGATCTCAACTCTTCTGATCTTCATAGTCACTGATTTGATTTTGACAAGTGTACCATTTTTGGTCCAGGTGTCCCAGTGGATATCTGAATGGGTGGAAAAGTCCTGTTCCATTGGCGAGCCATTCAAATTTGCTTTTCCACACTGGTTAAACCACCATCCAGTGTTGTTCTGGTTCACACTGCAGCTCTCAACAGCTTTATCCCCAAAAGTGCAGAATGGAGAACAGCCATCATTGTCCACGTCAGAGGTACTGAAAGGGGCCGTGTCTTGATTCTGCTCTTGGTCATACCCTCGGAAAGCATCTCCTGCAGAAAGAGAAACAGATTCAAATTTCAGTGGGCTTCTAGACAGTGCCACCTATAAATTTCTCATCAGCAGACCCAAAAGGAATTTGTGGACGTTGCATTTTCCATGCTGATTTAATGGAAAAAGCAGCGCAGTATTTGCAATTGGCTGACCTGCACTACCAGCGTATCTGCCAAGGTGAATTGCAAAGAATTTGGTTTCGTCTTCAAGCCAGAATCTATCATACGAAGCATAGGCCGTGGATTCATCTTGTGAGATCAGAGACACGTGCAACTGGAAACGTGCGTTTCTCTGATTCACAATACTGAAGATCTTCCTCAAACCCAACCAGTGTTCACCTGCAACGTTTTAAAGAGAAAGTACACAACATGTCATTAGTTTACTGAAAGATAATTCTGAATGCCAAAACAAGTCATCAGCAATTGCAGATTTGCATCACTTCTGATATCATGCAACCAATGGAGTTTCAGGTTGATAAACCATTTCTTCCAGTGCATCACCATTCAAATAAATTCTGTCATTACTCTCCTAGAGTGTTTACTAAGGGTGCTTTTACACTTGGTTCAACTGCCTGGACCGTACCCAAGTTCGATTGTGCCCCCTTGCCACCTTCTCAGTTGGTTTGTGTTCACATTGTCTTTTGTCCTTCTGAACCCTGGTACACTTGCGTCATCGAGCTGGTGTTGTGTGTACGACTGATGCTAGGTGACGTACACTAAAGCAAAGTGCCAAAATGGAAATACGTACGCACATCACGGTCGTTCTGCTTTTACTGATTCTTTTGGTGTTGGACATACAGAAAGCGACTCGTGTCCATCTGCCGCAAAAATATTAGAATCGTTCAGAACATAAAGCGATGTCTGCAGAAGCTGTTTTTGGAGGAGACAAGCAGACATGAGTACGTGATACACAGACACAGACACACACACACACAAATAAGTGAAGTTTATTTATAAACTAATTTCGAGAGGATCACATGCTTATAATTGTTTTCAGCTGTTCCCGCATCAGCTCATGATTGATTCTCCGATCAGTTAATTCCTAACTCACTAGAACTAACCAGAGTTTTTTTCTTATCTCATTATCTTCGTCATGAAGACCCCCCAAGTAAATTGAACACACAAAATTGAGACCATAGCCAAGCTCTTAGCGAGTACACCTCTCCTCAGTCATCCATATCCGTCATTTAGCTAGAAATAAGCCAGGGGGAGTTCATCAAGATCTACCTAAGCTCAAACTCCCCTCTCGCCCTGCAAACGGGAGAGAGCCCAGGACTCGAGGATCTCATAAGCTCAGGGCTCTCGCCCGGGACAACGTGCCAAACAAGCTTTATTATCAATCATCAGCTAAGTGTAAACACTTGAAACGTTATGAAAACAATAATTGTTGTACAGTTAGTGGTTCACTTTCGTTATTTGGTACAATTGAATTCATACTGAAAGTGAACGGGATCAGAGTGCGCGCGAACCGTACCCCAGTCCACCACTTGCAGGCAGACGCATATACGATTCACGGGTGCCCAGCCAACCTTAAGGGTGCTTTAACACTAGCACTTTTGGTCTGCACCCGGGTTCGTTTGACGTCAGAGTACAGTACGTTTAGCTAGTGTGAACGTTTCTTCTGAACTCGAGTCTGCCTGAAAGAGGTGGTCTGGGCTACGGTTCACGCAAACTGTTGTCTGGTTCACTTCTAGTATGAATTCAATCGTACCAAATAACGAAGAGATTAGAAGTGACAATAGAGGTAATGTTAATTTTAATGAGAATAGGGTGGTTTGTTTACCTTTGCATGAACACCTATGGACCCATTTCACAATGACACGTTTAATGGTCATCAGCATGTTAAATCCTTGATTGTTTTTAATATTTAGATTTTTTTTTTAATGTATTTATATGCATTTATGTATGTTTTATATCTTTCCATCAAATTACAAAATCTAATTACAAAAATCAAATTACCACTTAGATGAGGTTTTCGTAATGCTGAGTCTATGAGGCAGGACAGTAAATTTGACGTTATTCTTTATTCTGGCTGCGGTTATCAGTCTCACACTATTTTTTTCTTTTTCTGCAAGTCTTGATAACGCCATCTTGGAGTTTTTCTTTTATTACTTCAGCAAATAGGATTGTTTGTTGTACTCTCCCTTTCACTGCGCTTTACCCAAGTTTACCCAACTATGATGACTTCCTCTAATGAGAAATCCGGAAATGTGAAAAGGGTCCATTGTAAAAACTTTGATGTATTGATTTTGAATACTGCACCTGGTAAATGTCCAAATCCATCCAAGTAGTGTGACCACATTCGTTTAAAGTCAGTGAGACCATCTATCCGCCTCTGTATCACTGTCCACCCGCCCTCCATGTCATCCATCTCACAAAACACCTATTAAACAGCCAGTTCAAGACACTTCATTTTTCATCTTTGATTTGCTTTTAGATTAAAATAACCGTGGTTGGAAATTTCTAAACAAAACTAAAAAGAGGTACTTTCCTCAAATGAAACATCTGAGTTGTCTGGCTGAATTATGTAAATTCCACTTGGGATTTTTGGGGACACGGCACCTAGTGTTTCTTTGATGTCACTGCAGTCTTTCCCTGTGAAACGAGAGGGAATTCACTAAGATAATAAACATTTTGAGGAAAGTTTGGCAGCATGTTAATCATCTTACCGTGGGACTCCATGGGCTTCACTGAAAAGATGTCACTGTTGCTTCTCTGAACATCTGAACTGAGCGTGTTCACTTTGGCCATGAGATCGATTATCTAATCAAATTGAAATGTTTAGACTGCAGAAGTAAAACTGGTTTGAAAGTTTGAAATTTTTTAGAGAATTTTTTTACCTGGCTTGATAGGAATTCCAAAGCCTTCTGCTGTTCCTCAATGAGATCTCTGATCAGCTTCCTTGTGTTTCTTGTATATGACACCATGGTATGCTGGAGGTTTGCTAAGAGTTGTTTAGAGAACAGAAAGGGTCAAATCAACTGACTGACAAAGCAGAAATAAATGCAGAATCTGTGTTACTAATAAAAAACATGCAAACACCAACTGCACAAGGAGTGTTTCTCATCACGCATTAGCTTTGCAGTCATTTCACATGGCATGGTGCACTTGTCTTTGCTTGGGTCTTTGTGATAATAGAGTTTTTGCTCTTGAGGAGAAACATCCTCAGACTCCTCAGTTAATGTAGCCACTGTGCTGCCATTCTGTAAAGAAAAATAAAGTATACGACATTATGACATTTACTAGAAAAAAATGCATCATATGAGACAGGGTGCTAATTACAGGGGGGTTTGGGATGGATTGACCCTCCTAATTAATCCTTGATCCCCCCCTGAAATACATCAAAACATGATATTTGGGGGGGGGGGGGGGTCAGCCCTTTGAAACTGAGAAGTTTACTCTGATCTGCATTTTAAAAATAATGTTAATGATTAAAACTAGAAAAGTAAAGTTCGTAGACAAACTTTATGGTGGCTTGAGAAAGCCTCGTCAGAAAGTTTGAAGCAGTTTCAAAGTTAAATAACTGAATTAGTTTTTAAAAAGTTTGAAACAGTTGGCATAGATAGAAAAGTACGTATATGTTAGCATGTTTCTAGTATGGGTTGGCATGTTTCTTGCTAGGTGGTTGATAGGGTGTTTTGACTGGTTGTTAAGGTGTTGCTAGGCGGTTGCTTAGGTGTTCTGAGTGGTTGCTAGGCAGTTGCTAAGGTGTTGCTTGGCGGTTAATAAGGTGTTCCAGGTAGTTGCTAAGTCGTTGCTAAGGTGCTCTGAGTGGTTGCTAAGGTGTTCTAAGTGGTTTTTAGGCAGTTGCTGACATAAATGACCATGTTGCTAATATTAATTAGCATATTGCTAGTATGTTTATAGTATGAATTAGCATGTTGCTAGTATGTTGTTTCTAGTATGGATTGGTATATTGTTAACATGATGTTTATTACATTTAACATGTTATTAGGATGTTCAATGTAAAGTCAATGGCAGTTTTTTTACACAATGGAGGTCTATGGGACAGTTGCTAGGGTGTGGCTAGTAAGTTGAAAGGTCATCAACGATTGGTAGGTTGGTAGTTCGAGTTAAATGAGCCCACACTTAAGTCTGTATCACAGTCTGGCACAGAGTTATGAGGTCACAAAGTTTGGTCCAATGTTAAGTCAAAGGGACTTTTCTGAATTTTCCAGGTCAATTTTTGGAAAACCGTAAGTCGGATCAGTTGGAAAAGATATAGCAACTGAATTCAGTATAGTTTGAAGTTAGTTTGGTGGTTGTAGTATGAACAGTCTAGGAGGAGATGCATTCTTAAAATAGTTTAAGAAGAATAAGACGGAACAATAATAAGTTACATAGTATAACAGTATGTTGACTTTCTCAAGCCACCATAATAATAGACATCCTTTTGACCACCCCTGTAACAGTTCATACCATTGTGAATGCATAATCGAGCCAATCAGTCCATGCAAGAAAAAAGTCATTCAATAGCCTGGAACTGGCAGATTTAGAGCACTGATAGACACCGTTAGAGTTCACAAGACGTGGAGAAAACCACATTTTCTAATAAAATAGGTGTTTCTTTCTACATATTGCCTAAAAGTAACTTTAAATTAGATACATTGTTTGTATAGTTTGTCCTAAAGTAAGCCAAAGTAGCTAATTAGGTCAGAATACACTAATTAGCCTATCCCACAAAACACAAAAAAATAAATACATTTCATGAATAAATTAGATGTAATTTAAATAATACATTTGATAAACTGAAGCATCTATTACACAACCTAACATTCCCTAAAAAAGTTGACCCCCTGACCGTCAATGTATAATTCGCACACTGCTATGAGACCCACTGTAAATTATAAATCCAAAACTGACAAATGTTGTATTACATTTAAAATGCATTTGATTATTATTTTTCTCATTTCAATTTATTTATTTTTTGTAATACCTCTTTTTTCCTTTCTAATCGACAAGCCTGTAAATTTTTTCTCATGTCATTGTTTTCATTCATTCATTTTCTTTTCGGATTAGTCCCTTTGTTAATCTGGGGTCGCCACAGCGGAATGAACCGCCAACTTGTCCAGCACCTGTTTTACGCAGTGGATGCCCTTCCAGCTGCAACCCATCCCTGGAAAACATCCATACACACTCTCATACACTACGGTCAATTTTAGCATAGCCAATTCACCTGTACCACATGTCTTTGGACTTGTGGGGGAAACTGGAGCACCCGGAGCAAACTCCACACAGAAATGCCAACTGACACAGCCGTGGCTCGAACCAGCGACCTTCTTGTGTGCTACTCACTGCGCCATCGCATCGCCCATGTTTGTTTTCATGTTTGTTAATGTTTGTTTGTGTGATGCTGGGATTCCTAAACATTTTTTAGTCAGTGAAACAACTTCCCCTGAGATTTGAAGTGAACATTTCAACAATTTATCTTATAGTTTTCTGATGTGGCGACGCAGTGGCGCAGTAGGTAGTCCTGTCGCTTCACAGCAAGAAGGTTGCTGGTTCGGCTGGGTCAGTTGGCATTTCTGTGTAGAGTTTGCATGTTCCCCCTGCGTTTGCGTGGGTTTCCCTTTGGGTGCTCCGGTTTCCCCCACAGTCCAAAGATACAGGTGAATTGGGTAGGCTAAATTGTCTGTAGTGTATGAGTGTGAATGATTAAGTATGGATGTTTCCCAGAGATGGGTTGCAGCTGGAAGGGCATCCGCTGCGTAAAACATGTGCTGGATAAATTGAGGGTTCATTCCGCTGTGGCAACCCCACATTAATAAAGGGACTAAGCCAAAAAGAAAATGTATGAATGAATAGTTTTCTGATGTTGGACACAGTTTTCTTGCTGGCATGCAGTTTAACAAATATATTATTAAAAATTCAGAAGTTCAACTGTCTGATTTTGTCTTTATTCATTCATTCATTTTCTATAGGCTTAGTCCTTATTTATCAGAGGTCGCCACAGCGAAATGAACCGCCAACTATTCCAGCATATGTTTTACGCAGCGGTATGCCCTTCCAGATGCAAACCAGTACTGGGAAACTCAAGTTCACTTATAACTCACATGCAATGCAATATTTAATAAATTTTATAATAAAATGTCTTTGTTGATGACAAAGAAATGAATATACAGTTGAAGACAGAATTATAAGCCCCCCTTTGAATTTTTATTTTTATTTTAAAAATATTTTCCAAATGATATTTAACAGAGCAAGGAAATTTTCACAGTATGTCTGATAATATTTTTTCTTCTGGAATAAGTCTGATTGAAGAATAAAAGCAGTTTTTAATTTTTTAAAATAATTTTAAGGTCAAAATGATTAGCCCCTTCAAGCTATATATGTTTTCGATAGTCGACAAACCATCATTATACAGTAACTTGCCTAATTACCCTTAACCTGCCTAGTTAACCTAGTTAAGCCTTTAAATGTCACTTTAAGCTGTATAGAAGTGTCTTGAAAAAGATCTAGTCAAATATTATTTACTGTCATCATGGCAAAGAGAAAATAAATCAGTTATTAGAGATGAGTTATTAAAACTATTATGTTTAGAAATGTGTTGAAAAATCTTGTCTCCGTTAAACAGAAATTAGGGAAAAAAATAAATGGGGACTAATAATTCAGGGGGGGGGGGGGGGGGGGGGGGGGGGCTAATAATTCTGACTTCAACTGTATTTATTCCTTTTTGGTTAAGAAAGCTATGCTTTAAACAAGTTAGGACAAAAATAATCTAAAGTAGTCCAAAAGTAGTAAGAATGCACCTAATTAGATTACAATTTTCACCACTGTAATCAGGTATGCTTCTTTTGTAATCCAGCATGCAAACAACAAAATATTGATTTGCAGACTATTAATTTGCACTATAAAAATAATAAAATATACATTGAACATAGTGTTTAGATGTAACTGAATTGTTTTATCTCTTTTCACCAGCTAGAGTTAAGTAGCAGTTATGTAAGCACCCTTACCATATTGTTTTTACAATCGATATTCATACAAAGTCAATTTTATTAAAATATAAGAAAACATTATCAGAAATTGCAAGCATATCTCATTTAATGAATCAAATAATCAAGATTTTAACACAATGAATCAATTAATTAACTACTTCCACCCGACAGGAAACATTTACAGCACTCACCACAGTTAATGATGCAAGAAGAGGCAGAAATAAAATGATCCAGATCATCCTGGTGTATGTAACAATCCCACATGTGACAGTGTGCAGACGTGCACTTTCCAAAGAGATGGACGTCGTCTTCTGTGTTGTCTTGTGGGCTGGTCTGCCTGGACAGAAAAAAAGAAAAAAAAATTAAACCTCACAAAAATGACAAACAACAGTTCTCACCTGAACATAAAGTGTCCAGACTAATTCTGTCTCAATTGTAAACTACTCTTACTTTATTGCATTTCAACAACATCCTGTATTGGCTATGAAAACCAGATGCTGAAATGTGACACTGCTTTTGGTTGAGGTGGGAATCAACAGGACCCGAAGCAGCATACGTAAATGAAATTCCTTCCATAAACGCAGTCAGATCCTGGACCTGACAGCAGGAAAACTTAGATGGATTACCTTCACAACACTACGACTGGCAAAATATGTTCTTCTTTGTAATGAGCCATTTGTTCAATTTGCTAATTTGCTCCCTGTAGCTTAACGTGTAAAAAATGCACTAGCAAAGCCTTATGGCTTTAATTCCCAAAAATCAAACACTGGTTAAAAAAACAGGCTACTGTAAAGCACTGCAAGTTGCTTTAGATACAATCCTAAATCTATAACCGTACAAGTGATTCACACTGTACAATTAGCATGCTTTGCAGAATTATTTGGTCATGGTGAGAAGGGATTCAATGTCCTTCAGCTCTCCTCAAGAACACATCTGTTAGATATTAGACAGTTCTGTTGAGTATGCAATAGGCCTATTATAAAACACTGGATGACCAAAACATCTATGAATGCTTGTTGTGTATTGCACAGGTAAAGAGATTGGCTGGGTGTTCATATTCATTTTAAATTCTAATTTCACTATTTTCTAATTAATATAAAAGGGCATATGACTGGTTGTCACACATATTAGCCCACTGTATAATTCTTTAAGTCTTTTTTTTTTAAATGCAGTATGTCTACAAAACTTTTTAAAATAAAATCATGAACACGAACGAATTATTTTTAAATAATTATCGTCACATAACGAAATGAAAGGTGTAAAATTGCGTCTAGAAAATGACTGATCAGAATCTGACTCATAAAATCCCACACGTAATGTTTGTCGGACTTACTGACAAGTAAAATGTCACACTTGACAGGCACAAGCATCGCTCTAGCCTAAAACGTTTGCTTGGTGGACGTTTCTTCTCCCCCAGACGAGAGAGACTCTTTTTTTTAGTTGTCATGGTAACCCGTGGACAACAGCAACAGGTATCATGGCGGAGGAGAAACTTTCATTTGAACAAACGTTTAACTTTAATCTGCTTTCCACGAAAAGCTTTAATTTTCAGCAAGACCCTAAAACATCACGACTTCTGATGAAATGGTAAGAGTGTGATGTGTTTGTACGGTTTAACTAAATTCACAGTTCCGATGATTAACCTTAACAATGGACGTTTATTAATTATGTGTCTATAAACATGTTTCTACTAAAAATTACATCTGTGGCGTTCCAGTTTTTTATAACCTTAAATATAAACACATTAGCAGTGCCAAATGGACACTTTATTAATGGGCAGGAAATTTAGTAAGACTTATGAAACGACATAAACGGCTTTATCTGTTACAAAAGCTAAAAATGTGCAACTTATCTCAGAATGAGCCTTTTACTATTGACATAATTAAATAAAACACATTTGTTCTCTCACAAACGATTTATCTAGCCTATTTAGAAAAATGTAGTCATAGTTTTACTTTCAAAGCTTACTATTGTACAGGGAAAAAGCTTAATTTTAGCTTCAAATAAATACATTTTAACATTGGTTACATAATTAGTCCCTAAAATGTCCTTAACATAACACATGTTGCCCTAAAGTTGGTGTAGGTGTTTTGAGTCATCGGAGTCGCAAGGTACTTTCCTCTGTATTTTTTAAAATGTCAATTAGGTAAATTATGTTAACCAAAATTTTGTTTGCTATCACAGGTAATTTACTTACCCACCTCAGGCCATCCAAGATTCGGGTGTTGCTGTTTTTTTCTTTAGCAGAGTATTAAAAGAAGAATTAAAGGATGGTTCTTGGTGATTTATAAAATTAGGTCAATGGTTACAGAATATTAAGGATCAAAATCCTATACAGACAAAACTCCTGGAATGACTTATGAAGCAAATTGGTCTGTGCATTCAGGACTGTTAACAGTTGTATATACTTCTTATATATATATATATATATATATATATATATATATATATATATATATATATATATATATATATACACACTTATATTTTGCAAATATCAAATGTTTTGGATGAATAACGATGAATGCTTTTATTTGTGGGGTTTTCTACTTAAGGTGTTAGAGCTGTTGACTTGCATTTTATGATTCATTGAGAATTATGGTTTCACATCAAATTCATCTTAATGTTCTACTATTAAAATAAATTCTTTAAATTTAATTTGCTACTGAAGGTTGAGTATTTCATCAGCATTCAAATATCTTGCAGAAACTGCAATAATATAGTAAAAAAGTAATTGCCTTTTTCTTTTATGACAAATGACAAACTCTAAGAGAAGATCCTACTCATCTGTTTGTGATGTTGCATTTTTTGTTAATTATGTTTCAAATGGCCTTTTAGGTCCATGCTGGGTCGAATTACAGCACACGCCTTCAACTTTGACCAATCTTTTCAGCCTTATAGAAGCAATGACTTCGTCTGGGTAAATATTCACACAGTAAAGACATAGTTCACCCAAAAATTAATATTTTCTCACCTTCACTGAGTGGTTTTTTTTTTTTCAATTGTACACAAAAGAAGTTTTTTAGAAAAATGGTAAAAATCTGTAACTGACTTCCATAGCCGTAAAAACAAATACTATGAAAGTCAGTGGTCACAGTTTTCCAGAATTTTTCTAAATATCCTCTTTTATGTTCAACATACAAACAGGTAAATGACGGAATTTTTAATTTTGGGTGAACTCTCCATTTAAATTCACCATTTAGTATCACTGCAGTAATAAATAGCACACGTGTACATTATTTCTTTTAGAATTTCTTTCAAGATCCATGCGTGAAGAACAATTTAAAGGTCCTTGATCACTCTGGATCATGGACCCTGCTGGGTATGTTATTACATAGTTCTGATAAAGTATACTCACAGTGTAATTTATTTTTAATGTTTTATGTTAACATTTTATACACTTCAATAAAGCCTAATAATGTATTTTTACCCATTTACAGGAGACATAACACATGTAAATGTTGAAGTCGTCCCATGTACAAAAGTTTCGGTGGATATATTTGATCCAATTTACTCAAATGGAATTTTGCATCCCTCTGGACACATTGTCAAATGTTACCATGAAATATACCCTGACTTTGATGAGCTACGGATGGTATGGATTATTTTATCTTTTTATATTTTTATCGATGCTATCCATGGTTATTTTAGTAAATGAAAACTATTAGAGAAGTACCTGTAGATGGTTGTTACAATGTGCTCCTTTTCTAGGGGTTTGGAGAGAAGGTAACAAAATAAAAACGATCAAATTAAATTTGTAAGATTAAAAAGTTATAATAATAAACTAATATTTCATAGAAGGGCATCACAATGGCACAGTGGGTAGCACGATTGCCTCACAGCAAGAAGGTCGCTGGTTCGAGCCCCGACTGGGTCAGCTGGCATTTCTGTGTGGAGTTTGCATGTTCTCTCCGTGTTTGTTTTTGTGGGTTTCCTCCAGGAGCTCCGGTTTCCCCCACAGTCCAAAGAGATGCGCTATAGGTGAATTGAAATAGCTAAATTGGCTATAGTGTATGTGTTTCCCAGTGTTGGGTTGTGGCTGGAAGGGCATCCGCTGCGTAAAACATATGCTGGATAAGTTGCTGGTTTATTCTCCTGTGGCGACCCCTGATTAATAAAGAAAAGAAAAATAATAAAAGAATAAATAATATTTCATAAAGTGCATGGAGAAATCTCCTTTTCCTCTATCCCAGCCTTACAACAACCTTTTACCCTACTTAAAAAATATAAGGGAAAAACCAGAGAGACTGAGATAAGGATTTCAGAAGAATTCAGAAGAATTCAGAAGAAAGCTTTCATTTGTGGCTTAGCAAAGCCAGTCTTTTTAAATATTCAAAGTGTTTAAAAAATTCCTAAATAGCCAAATCGTTAGCAGAGGGTAAGGCCAAAATAACAAACAAAAACAAAAGCTTCCTAAATAGTTACAAATTTGTAAATTCCCTATTACAAAAAAGACATCTTACAAAACTCACTGATTAAAACCAAAACAGGGGAAAACATGAAAGGGGATAAACCCAAAATAAATCAACAGCCCCCTACACGGCTTAAGTTATGACAGAATGCTCGGGCATTCTGTCTGAATGAGGAAACATCATATTCTCCAAAACTGTTTGCCAAGCTTATAATTGAATTTCATATTATGAATCATCAGTAAAATTAAACAACAACTGTCTCATAAGTTTAGTTTCTAAACGTTCAAATCACAGAAAATATACAGAAAATCACATCTGGTCTGTCTTTTCCCCATTCAAAAAGATACGACATGTCTTGTGTATGCTATAGTCTTTGGTGGAACACATTTTCTGGTAGCTTTTACAGACACAAACACATTTTCATCATTTGCCATAATTGTAAAAAATGTAACTATGTTTAACTTCATACATGATCTTTAATATAAAGAAATTTGTCTGAATTCTACAGCATTTTTACTTTTATTTGTTTAAGATGCATTTATGTGCTTTTGCATTTAGTGTTCAATTCAATTCAATTTTATTATTTTTTATTATTAAAAGGTTTGAACATGAGGTGATTCAATCTGCACAAACACTAAACTTAGCTCTGGTTGACAATTAGTGTGTCCTGTTTACTCTGTCAAACTAAAATGATTAAAACTGAATAAATTACTAAATAAATACTAAACTAAATCAATAAATCTCTTTTCTGGCTTGGTTTCGACAGCTTTTGCTTGAAGCAGACTCTGAACATGATCATATAATCAGCCCCAGTGATCGTCAGGAGTTTTTGTTCAGGCTGTTCAAACATATGGTCTTGGGTGGTGAACTTTGTCAATATGAGGATGTCATCGATCCTTACATTGAGACAGTAAAAATAATGTACAAAGACTTGGTCAGGTGAGAAACTGATGTTGCATTTTTGTAGTTCATAATAATGTGTTTCTAAAATAAATAAAAAAAAACTAAATATTACTATAATATAAGCAAAATATTTAAAGGGGATGTTTTGGTCATGCATGATACCTTATCAGTATATAATAATCATCTGATTTGTGTCCTCCGCAGTGTTCAGAAGGATACTGATACAAAAGAGATTAATGTGGTCACAACAGTTTTAAAAGTTTCAGCTTATGTATGTATTTTAATTCGTTTTTTGTGCACAGTTAACTCTAAAGTTGCAGTCAGCATTTTTATTCTATTGATGATATCTTTTTTTTAGGATCACGTTGGATTGTGCTACCCATCTGCTACAGAAAATGAACAGACGTTTGCTTACCTCTGTATTGATCCTTGTAAAAGGCATGTGTATGTTTTGTACCATTCGTTTGGTGTAGAGGATTTTTCAGGAAATTGAGCGTCCTCTATCTAGATCTTAGCCTATATAAAACACTGACATTATAACTAGACAGTATACGTTTTTTCCATTCACATGAAATAACCAATCAGGTGAGGAGAGCATTTATTAAAAATTCATTGTTCAAATCAAAATTGGTCATCATATTGTTTCTAGAATAAGAATATAATTGAGCAAGCTCCGTTCTGTTTAGTTTGATGTGCTTAAAACAATAAAGTGTTCAATTCTTTTCAAGTGTTAATTTAGCAGGTTTTTTATGTGATTGATATGGGTCAAAAATGAAAAAAAAATGGAAAACATTTTAATTGTTCATCTCTGTCTGCATATTCTGTGTGATTTTTACTTGATAGACCTTTTTCACAGCGGAATTGAATACCGGAAGCGCCCTCCGAAGCAATGCTTAGCTAATTCCGGTTTTGCTGACAGTCGCAGAAACATGACAGCCTCAGGACATCGGATGACATTTTCACTGTCAACTTTGCCTTAATTTTGACAAGAACAGGTTGTTCGCTTGGTTAATGAACTGATGTAGCCTAAATAAAGCAGCATTTAAAAGGAATTTGTGCAGAAAATGTGTCTTACACGAAGCGTTTGCAACGTTAGGTTACAGTAAGGTGCGCAGCCAACAGCATAAGATCTGCTAACTCAAGCCATTCGTTAGCAAAAATAACTATTTTAGTTTTATGTTAGGAGTTGTCCGTAAGCTGTGCTAACCCCCTCCTTCCTTTGTATTCAGGGTCAGATACAGGCGAGTTGCTGTCAATGCGAAAGAACGTGGAGCCCCGTAATACCAGGTTTCTTAATGCTCGTAAGGTTTACTCAAGTCTGGAAACATAATTTAGCTCCAACTCGCTGGAAAAAATAAAGATATTTGTTGTTGTGTTCAGTGTTTGAATACGATTCTATTAAAGCACTTCAGTTTAACACTAATTACTCAATTTGTAAATTTTAAAGCAAATATCTTCAAAACAGTCCGTCTGAAAGCGTATAGGGTGTGTTTCTGAATCTTCAGGTTAAAGTTAGTTCATGTTCAAGTTCATTTTGTTTATCTGCTTTGAATGTTTTTATTATTTATTTAAAGAACAGCAAATAACATTTTACAACACAAAAAATATACATGCCAGGGGGTAATTATAAATAAAATAAAATATACAAAATGTACATATTAAATAAATACATTATAGAGTTCACTATTTTTTAAAGTGGGTAGGCTTCCTTGTTCAAAGAGTCTCTGATGCTGGTAATATACAAGCATAGTTCAGTGATCAATACCTTAAAATTTGGTTGCTTATTAGTAAATTAGACAGTAACGCCAAAAAGTACATTTTCCCACAATGATGAAAGAGGTTTTGAACACTGAAAATTGTTCATAATCTTTTGCACCTCTTCCTTTTGACTGAGTATGTACAATACCAAAAGTGTAAAACCGTCTCCTCATATTCATTACAGCAATACAGTTTACATCAATTCCACTTTTACATTTTTGTAAATAATGCTTTGCTGGATAAAATCTGTGGAGAAGTTTATAGGATATTTCTTTAATTTAGTTTCTAACCTGATATTTCTGTGGTAACAGCCACACTTTTTTTCAGCAAATCAAGTCACCCTTTAATAAAGACATCCAATAAAATAGTTTATAAGGAACAGTAGTGATTTCTTTTTGGAAAAGAGCTTGAAAAGCTCTATTATTACTCTTGGTGTTTACTGTAAAACAAGTTTTGCCAACATAAGATTTATTAAAATCAAAAGACGATGGTCTTGATTAATACCACTAAATAACATATGGGTCTTTAAAAAAATTTAACCAATAACTACTACAATAATACTGTGATGAGAAAGGAATTAATTGTAAGAAAAGTATACCATCTTTATTATAAAACTGACTAACCAAATTAATTTTGTTTAAAAAAAAAATAGCATTTGTATTAGTTGTCTATTATTCCAATGTGGGGAAAATTATGCTTATATATTAATGACCTTGATATGAGCACTTGTTTATGGAAGGCAGATGACTTAACTGGAATTTTGTCTATATTATAATTTCACATCTAAATGAAACTAAGACCACCAATATTTGATAAAACATAATGATCTCCGCTTTGAAGTGCAGACTGCACATGAGCGTACTCTGGCATATCACTTGAAATGAAGGACATTCGCGAGGTTGAGGGTCAAAGTGCATCCACAAAATACTTGTACAAAATATACAAAATGTCATTTTAGATCTGTCCTTCAAAAATCTTTATGTTTTACCTATTAGCCCTAAGTAGTAATCAAAAAGTAATGAATGTATATTATCAATTATTTTTGATGCATTTTATGAGTCAGAATAAAGGTTTTCATTTTTACATAAACGTCTCACTGACACTAATGTGACATATTTTCCCACACTCCTTGTGATTTTAACAAAGGATAGGCTATTTGAGTATGACATACACATGCTACAAACGCACCTAAGTAATGCTCGTTCCAGTAAAGTCTAGCTCGGATACGCGGCCGGCCGGAAGTGACACTATAACAATTAATATTTTTACAATACTGTGATAGTTGGGTCTAGGGTTGGGGTGGGGCTAGGCGTTAAAAGATACAATTTATTGGGTAATTTAATAGATAGCATGAATAATACTCGGTACAACTACTGTTTTTACCTTACTGTGACGGTAGGGTTTAGGGTTGGGGTAGACGTTAATAAAATACAATAAACGGGAAATTTATCAAATTATTTAAATAATTCTCGTTAACTTCTGACCGTAACCTTATACGATACGTTTTCAATGGAATTTCCTCATCACTATAATTGGGCTACAACTTCATTTCCCATAAGTCATAGCGGAAGTGCATCGCGGAAAGTACCAGATACTCCACATAGTTTAAAGCTTACGAAATTAACCGATTCTGGTCAGATTACAGAAACAACTGGTGGTTCTGCCTTATAGTTGGATGATTTTCTACCTTTTCGTCTTTACCGGTGAGTTTAAAATTACTATTCATTTTAGTCTTTTTTTCTAAATAGGAGACACTGTCAATAACAAACTGGAGCTTTAGGCTAACAGTAATGTTTTCCTTAAACAACTTAAATATGTTCTCCAAAGGGTTAATTAAGTGACAACTTTTACAAATTTTTGTTTGTTGTCACTGGTTATAAATACAGGAGTAAGAGAAACAAGACAACTATTTAGAAAAGAGGAGGTCGTTTTTAATTTTTTTTCATACTTAATTTATTCATTTAACTTAAATCTTACTTTAGTTTTATTCATTTAACTTAAATCTTACTTTAGTACTTTTATGTAGGCTAGCTCTTTATGCTGTAGTGTCTCCCTGAAACTGGTTGGTTATTTAAAAGAAAAGGAAAATACACACTGACAATACATTTTATTGTATGGAATTATTTCACAATATTAAAATTATGTAGTAAAATCTAATCTTTTTTTTCTACATGCTATACATACTATTTAATGAAAGCAAGAGGCTTTCAAATTCATAGACTGCTAAATATTTTGGAGGGTATGTGGAAACAGCATTTAAAAAAAACAGTTTTTATTACTAATTTATGAATATGATTGTGTTTTTTAATATAAACTTTTTTTTCTGATTAAACAATAACAAAAAATAAAAACTACTAGTAATTCTCATCACACATACACAGATCTGGAATACATCACATCTGGTCATACTGTCATATATGGTCTAGTCGCGGAAGTTCAAATATTTTAACGGATCCGCAGCTCAAATTTTCTGCATACGAAGATGAACGCCACACAGCTTCTGGACTACTCCAATGCAAAATAATGTGTTACGGACTGTCGCTTGTCGTTTGTCGTGTGCAGTGAAAAGGAGGCTTTGGACGACTAATCATTCTTGATTTGTATGAAATGTAATTATTATGAAATTCGTGTAACTGGCATGTGCAGCCACTTCTCCAATTAGGAGTATGTAAGTCCTAGGCTGCGTCCAAAATCGCCTGCTACTATTTGAATTTACTACTCGGCCGTTAGAAAAGTACATTCTATACGGGATGAATGTAGTAGTATGAATGGAACTCAGACGTACTACATCCACCATTTCTCATTATCACTTGACCTACCTGCGTCAGTTGTGTCACTTAGCTCCCATTCATAAATAAAATGTAGCGTCCATCAGATGCGCACTTCATAATCTCAATGGAAGAAATAGGTCATCCGGGTACTTCTCACATGTGAATTCGAAAATAATACTCAGCTTGCATACTGTTTTTAGCCTACTATATAGTATGGAAGTTTGCAATTTCAGACGCAGCCATACTTGCGAGGTAGCGCAGTCACCAACCCTGATGCGCACCTCTCAAATGTAACTACACGTCTCAACGACCCAAGCTCTGATTGGTTGGCTTGGTAGCGTTGAAGAGTATGGGTGTGACCAAGAGCCGCGGGAGAGGAGCAAGCCTGTTGGTGCGAGTATTTTAACATGTGTCAAGTCCTGTGGATGAGCTGGATACTTTGAATGGATACTTTTGTTTTTTGATTATTTTATGATTAAAGCTGTAACATGTCCACCAGGGGCGGCGCAGCGCTTGCCTCACAGCAAGAAGTTCGCTGGTTCGAGCCTTGGCTGGGTCAGTTGGCATTTCTGTGTGGAGTTTGCATGTTCTCCCCGTGTTCGCGTGGGTTTCCTCCGGGTGCTCTGGTTTTCCCCAAAGACATGCGGTATAGGTGATTTGGGCAAGCTAAATTGTCTGTAGTGTATGTGTGTAAATGAGTGTGTATGGGTGTTTCCCATTCCCTGTTTCAGTGATGGGTTGCAGCTGGAAAAGCATCCACTGCACAAAACATATGTTGTATAATTTGGCGGTTCATTCCGCTGTGGCGACCCCTGATTAATAAAGGGACTAAGGCGAAATGAAAATGAACGAATGAACGAACATGTCCACTGGTTCGCGTCTCTGAATGAGCGGGTTTGAGCTACTTGTACGTTAAGTTAGCATCACAGGTATTTCCGGTATAACGAAGAAATAGCCCTTCGGTATAACCATAGACTGTAAAATATATGGACGTAGCATCCGTGACGTCACCCATAGGTTCCTGAAGAGCGCAAAAGAAGCTACAAGTAGGCGCGGCCAACCGTCGCGATTTTGTTCGCGCGTCATCGCACCCACGGCGGGATACCAAACAAGGGCAAAGAGGCGGAGAGTGAGCGGAGCTACAGACACATGCTGGCACTTTGCTTAGACCTGGCAAACAGACTTTACTTTGGGAGAAACGCTTAATATTTCATTACCTGCGACTCGTTTGTGTTCTGACCACATGTGCTTGGCTGTACACTATATCAATAAAGTGTTTAGACTTTCAAAAACACTGTAGTAATACAGTGAGCCACTAAGCATTGTTCATGAAATTATTATGAAATTTGTGTAACTGGCATGTGCAGCCACTTCTCCAATTAGGAGTATGTAAGTCCTAGGCTGCGTCCAAAATCGCCTGCTACTATTTGAATTTACTACTCGGCCGTTAGAAAAGTACATTCTATACGGGATGAATGTAGTAGTATGAATGGAACTCAGACGTACTACATCCACCATTTCTCATTATCACTTGACCTACCTGCGTCAGTTGTGTCACTTAGCTCCCATTCATAAATAAAATGTAGCGTCCATCAGATGCGCACTTCATAATCTCAATGGAAGAAATAGGTCATCCGGGTACTTCTCACATGTGAATTCGAAAATAATACTCGGCTTGCATACTGTTTTTAGCCTACTATATAGTATGGAAGTTTGCAATTTCAGACGCAGCCATACTTGCGAGGTAGCGCAGTCACCAACCCTGATGCGCACCTCTCAAATGTAACTACACGTCTCAACGACCCAAGCTCTGATTGGTTGGCTTGGTAGCGTTGAAGAGTATGGGTGTGACCAAGAGCCGCGGGAGAGGAGCAAGCCTGTTGGTGCGAGTATTTTAACATGTGTCAAGTCCTGTGGATGAGCTGGATACTTTGAATGGATACTTTTGTTTTTTGATTATTTTATGATTAAAGCTGTAACATGTCCACCAGGGGCGGCGCAGCGCTTGCCTCACAGCAAGAAGTTCGCTGGTTCGAGCCTTGGCTGGGTCAGTTGGCATTTCTGTGTGGAGTTTGCATGTTCTCCCCGTGTTCGCGTGGGTTTCCTCCGGGTGCTCCGGTTTTCCCCAAAGACATGCGGTATAGGTGATTTGGGCAAGCTAAATTGTCTGTAGTGTATGTGTGTAAATGAGTGTGTATGGGTGTTTCCCATTCCCTGTTTCAGTGATGGGTTGCAGCTGGAAAAGCATCCACTGCACAAAACATATGTTGTATAATTTGGCGGTTCATTCCGCTGTGGCGACCCCTGATTAATAAAGGGACTAAGGCGAAATGAGAATGAACGAACATGTCCACTGGTTCGCGTCTCTGAATGAGCGGGTTTGAGCTACTTGTACGTTAAGTTAGCATCACAGGTATTTCCGGTATAACGAAGAAATAGCCCTTCGGTATAACCATAGACTGTAAAATATATGGACGTAGCATCCGTGACGTCACCCATAGGTTCCTGAAGAGCGCAAAAGAAGCTACAAGTAGGCGCGGCCAACCGTCGCTATTTTGTTCGCGCGTCATCGCACCCACGGCGGGATACCAAACAAGGGCAAAGAGGCGGAGAGTGAGCGGAGCTACAGACACATGCTGGCACTTTGCTTAGACCTGGCAGACAGACTTTACTTTGGGAGAAACGCTTAATATTTCATTACCTGCGACTCGTTTGTGTTCTGACCACATGTGCTTGGCTGTACACTATATCAATAAAGTGTTTAGACTTTCAAAAACACTGTAGTAATACAGTGAGCCACTAAGCATTGTTCTTATGACGTTTTTCTACAGGAGGAAATGCGAATTACTTCCAAACACTTCAGATATAGTCTGTGTTAGTAAATGCAGGACTATTGATGAACTCCAGCATAACACTGTAGGACAACTCTTCAGATGACTGTTCTAGAGCCTACAGCTAATCAATCTGTCAGATTCTGGAGGGCATTACAGCTCTAAAGAACATTATAAATGATAAATGATCTTAAATAAAACACACACATTTATAGAGATGGTGTATAAGTATATAACTTTACTCACATGGGAAACGGAGACTACATGAATGGTTTGTGAGCACAATTAAATGCACACAGCATCCCATATCATCTGATAATTGTAAGAAATAAGTCCAAAAGGCAGCTGACTGTGTAAAGCCACATAAAACAACACAAAAATACAATGAATATGCCGAGATCAGTGGCTAATCTGCAGGATTCAGCTGAGGTGAAGTGACGGCGACCAGCGAGACCTAGCTGTCACTCAAGTGGCCACGCCCTTAATTATGCAAACTTAATATAACCTAATATAAAGGAAATGGATGAGTTATAAAAAAATTCACCCCCCTCACAGTTGTCATAGAGGGTAATAATAACTATATGAACCAAAATCGTTCTTTGTACCAGGCTGTAAACACCTTTTTTCTGTTGTAAAGTTGGGCATTCTAACAGTGGGCTAAATTGCAATTTGCTCTATTATGGAGCCAGGACGAGCGGAATTTTGATGAATTGCAGTTTTAGTTACTTCCGTATTGGCTTCCCGAGGGAGAGCGGGAGGTTGCCGCTTGGGTATAACCCACAAAGAAATTTGACACAGAGGAGCATAAGCTCATTTCAAAGGCTGCATCCGAAGGAACAGATGATGACAAGAGTAACAAACTGACCCAACAATTTGTCTGTGCAGTGCAGTGGCAATGCTACTTAAGGTCCAGGGTGGCACCACTGGAGGCTGATCCACCCAGACAAAAATATGGAAAAGCAGACAAATTCTTCATCGAAAATAAGTAAAAAGTATAAAGTGGATTATGGATGTAATATGATGTTCAAGATTAACAGCTCACTTTAGTCATTGTGAGTTTGTTCACCTCCACTGCAAAAATTGGAAATGTCCAATTTTTGCTCCACACTTTGTGCTGAGAGCTTTTTGTCTTCTTTCCTTATTTGACACAATTTTACAGCAGCTCTGAAGATGATAATGAAGCAGATCTCTACAGCTGACTATTCTGATTTTTATTCTTCCTCTCAGAGGTGCATGAGGAGGTCACACAGGCACGGAAGGCACCTTTTACTCCCCGAACCTCAAGCTCCTCTCCCCCACCGTCCTTGAGGGCAGCCAGCCATCTCAGAGTAGCAGAACTACTGTCCACATAGCATCTCCACCTGAGGACTTTGGCCAGGAGTTCTCAGTAATACAGGAGCAGTCTAGGAAATGGAATTCATCAACCAGGCCTAAAAAAAAGTACTGCTAAGCCACACATTGGCAGGTTGCAACCCACTGAATGTGTACAATTTTGGTGTCTAAACATGCATCGTCATCGACCCAAGCATCAGGAAGATGCTGTCCCCGCTTGCTCCTCCACCACTGGTGTGTCATTGATCACTTCACTGGTGCTATGGTGCTGTATTTTTACTGTGCTAACTAAAGCTGACCCTGTCTTGCAAGAGGAGATTGCTATTCCTCCAGCGAAGAAAGCTATCGAGCCAGTCCCATATTGTAGTAATTGAGATGTTGGATGGTTACAGTTTTGGTGGTGCTCACACTATCTGCTTGGCACACATTGCCCCAAATGCATAACACCAGGTTCTCAAACTCAATTGCTGGACGGCTTCAGCCCTGCTTCAACACACCTGTAGGTTTCAAACAAGCTTGAAGGATTCCGTTTGATCAGGTGTGTTTAAAATAGGCTGTGGCCCTCCAGGAACTGAGTTTGACACCTGCGGCATAACAGATTCAGCTGCTGTGGTGCTTTATATGCATATACCCTAATGTCATCTCCTACATAACTGAAAGTGATATTACAAATGTAACCCTCAGTCCATTAAGGAGGGCACAGAAATGTTACATCTTGTTGCCACAAAAGCTGAATCGCCACACAAATGGTAAGCTGTGCTTGACTCCTCAGCAATAAGCCTGATGCCATCCTGCAGGTACACCACAGACATATAACCCTGCAGCTGAAGACCAGTTGCTCCCTGAAACTAAACAGGGCTGAGCCTGGTCAGTTCCTGTATGGGAGACCACGTGGAAAGTAGGTTGCTGTTGGAAGTGGTGTTAGTGAGGCCAGCATGGGGTGCTCACTCTGTGTGCTTTGTGGGTCCTAATGCCTCAGTATAGTAATGGGAACACTGACACTTTGGTGCCAGTGAGCACCATCTTTCGGATGAGACATTAAACCAAGGTCCTAATTTTCTGTGGTCATTAAATATCCCATGGCGCTTCTTGTAAACTCTTGGCTAAATTCCATCCCTTGGCCCTTACCATAATTCATTCATTCATTTTCTTTTCGGCTTAGTGCCTTTAATAATCAGGGGTCGCCATAGCAGAAAAAATTGCCAACTTATCCAGGATATGTTTTATGCAGCGGATGCCCTTCCAGCTGCAACCCATAACTGGGAAACATTCATACACACTCATACACTACCGACAATTTAGCTTACCCAATTCACCTATACCACATGTGTTTGGACTTGTGGGGGAAACCGGAGCACCCGGAGGAATCCCACGCGAACACTGGGAGAACATGCAAACTCCACACAGAAATGCCAACTGACCCAGTGACCTTCTTGCTGTGAGGCGAACGTGCTACCCACTGCGCCCCCGTGCGTCCCGGCCATTACCATCATGAGTGCATCATCCCTGCAGTTTTTTTCCAATTTGCCTGCAGCTGGTGTATGGTGAGCGCACCGATGCCAATGTCCTCTGACTGCCGTTGCATCATTCAGGTGGATGCTGTACACTGGTGGTGGTGTGAAATGATTTTAAAGTGCTTTGGGTGCAAGTTAATACACAATAAATGCATTATATAAATGCACATTAGTTGCTTGTAATTGCAGATTTCACCAATTGCACAGGCATTTACTTTGGCCCATTATTATACAAATCAGAGTGATTGGTCCTCTAAGCAAATGCCCTAATAACTACTTTGTCACAAGCACAAAAACAAAGTTTGAGTTGTTTACAGCCTAATTACAAGCTGTCCTAACTTATTTAGTCTCAGCGCGTCAAACTTTTACTGCCACAAATCCGAGGTAACCATATTTAAACAGATTGTGTCAGTGTATTCCTACTGTGGGAGTATAAATTTGTATAATCTAGTTCCAAATTAGCAAAAATCTATATATTACTCAGTGTTTCCTCTAGGATTTTTTTTACTTTTTTACACAGATCTACTAACTACCTGTGGCGTTATTTCAATGACAAATGTCGTGAGCGCAGTATTACGAGTCGAGATCCATTTATAAAGTAGCCTACAGCATGCGAATCTCTTTGCTTGCACGCCGATTTCCTCTGCTCGTGCACAAAGCTTCTTGCGCACCCTCAAATACGCGCTGCTCAAGCGCAGACAGTGTTGCCAGATTAGGCGGTTACCCGCCCAATTGGGTGGTTTTGAATTTATTTTTGCGAGTAAAAAGTGACATAGGCGGGTAGTGAAAATTTGGACGGTTTTGCAATGGCGTGCCCGCCAGCCCCGGTCTGTCCTCATAAACCTGTTTTGATCTCCAAAAGAGATGCCATAGCCCCCGTTAGAACAGTGTATAAACGCTTGTGATCTCGACAGCTTTTGGGCTGGAAACAGTCAGCATCATCTGGCAACACTGAGCGCAGATCTTCTTGTGCGCACTCAAATGAACGCTGATGAAGTGTGATTTAGTGCGTTTATGTAACGAGTATGTCTCTAACATTTATTAGATTTGCTAGGAATACGTATGAATGTCTCCAATAGACCCACAGAGCGGTATTAATGCATCCAAAAGTAAAGTGAAACAGCTATACGTCTTGTTTGCTGGCCTCACACATCATGCACCTGTCAGTCCGCCAGTCAGTCAGTCAGCACATAACCTTATAAAGAGTTAAACAAATAACGCACAGCACTACTACAGTCGGTTACAGAAAAGTTCACACGGTTATAATTCACTTACCCTTTAATACGTTTTGGTGCGATTATCACCCGCAATTAAAAAAATAAAATGTTTTGAATGAGAAGCTGTAATGTAGCCGTGGCGGGATGAATTTTGGCGTGGCGCCCCGCCATGGAAGAATGAATGTAGTGGAAAACATGTAACTGAAAAGTTATATTCTTCGGTTTTTGATTAGCTCAAGTCATTCAAAACTCTAATTAGGGTGTCACAGAACTTAAAATCTCTTGGTTTCCTGAGCACTGACTGTCTCCAAAGTAATGCAATTTGTCAGTTTCAAAGCACAGCTGTGTCTATTGTCTATCAAATGGCAAAGGAACACTTTCAGGTTGGTCAACTAGCTGGACTGGTTCTGTCTCCAGATCATAATTTGCACACTTTGTGTTCATGCTAAATTGCATCATGAATGAGTACTTATATGCTGATGAAATTGGGGCTGGGGGGAAGGGCAATTTATCCTGCTGCAAACAACACTTCACTTGCATGCTTTGTTTTAGACTGTCTCCACCCACATGTATCAATGTCTGTAAAAATTTATTTAAACTAGTGCCTGCAGCACTAAGATAGAGTTCTTTCGATGACTCCACAGCGACGCCGAGTTCTTCTTATTAAAGGATTCTGCTTTGAAGATCCCCGAAAGTTCTGCCTGGTTCTTGGCTCGTCTTAGAATTTTACAACAGTTTTGGTGCCGTGAGCCAGATAAAGAAATTCACAACACTACTATAAATTAGGGCTGAACGATAAATTATGTGCCATTTGTCATGCACATTATTCTATAAAGCCAGCTCTTAAATCAGCTGTGAAGCCCCAGCACCTGTGTTCAGCTGAAGCAGCGTTTACTGTACAAAACCATAGTTCTCTGCCAAACTATTGCATGTGATATTATCATATCATAAGATGGCGCCGATGACGATGGCAGCCTCCGTGTCGTACTCTGCAGTAGTGTGTGTATTTTTGTTAGTTTGTCCTGTCTCGAGTCATATTCCTACAATTAGTTTCACCAGAGACGAATTGTTAAACATTCGAGCACATACACCACCGAATATTTTTCCATACCTGGATTTATCTGATGTTCTGTTGGACATTATAGTCGGCGGAGCCGCAGTGCTACTCAAACGCTTTCAAGCGCTCAGACAAGGAAAGCGTGCAGGTGCGCTTGTGAAACTCAGACAGCGCGGATTTCGGACCGCGTTGCCTAGCATCCATCTGGCAAATCTCCGCTCTCTACCCAACAAAATAGACAAACTCATTCTGCTCTCTTAGACAAACAGGGATTTTCTGCATTCAGCTGCTCTGTTTCACGGAAACCTGGCTGAACAACACCATACCGGACAACGCGCTTCATCTACTGGGCTATCAGCTGTTCAGAGCGGATCGCGACGAAGAATCAACGCGGAAATCGCGCGGTGGTGGGACGTGCTTTTACATCAATGGAAGGTGGTGTACAGATGTAACAGTTTTAAAGAAGATGTGCTGTCCAGATCTCTAAGCACTGTTTATTAACTGTAAGCCTTTTTACTCCCCACGCGAGTTCTGCTCGTTCAACCTCGTCAGTTTTTACATTCCTCCGCACGCGCACGCGAGTCTGGCGATACAGAAACTAGCTGATCAGATCACGGTGATAGAGCAACAACACCCGGACTCTGTTTTAATCATTCTCGGGGATTTTAACAAAGCAAAACTCTCCCGTGAACTGCCATAATATACACCGCATGTTACATGTCCCACAAGAGACAGCAATATTCTGGATCACTGCTATACCACAATAAAGGATGCATACCGCTCCGTCCAACGAGCAGCTTTGGGACACTCTGACCATTGTTTGATTAATCTCATTCCAACCTACAGGCAGAAACTGAAAACAGCCTAACCTGTATTAAGATCTGTGAAAAGATGGACTAACTAAACAGAGCGGGATCTACAAGCCTGTTTCGACCTCACTGACTGGAGTGTTTTTGAGGCTGCTGCAAACGATCTGGATGAGCTCACAGAGACTGTAAGATCTTATATCAGTTTCTGTGAAGACGTGTGCATTCCTACCAGGACTCAACTCACATACAACAATGACAAACCATGGTTCACAGTAAAACTCAGACAGCTACGTCAGGCCAAGGAGGTTGCTTACAGGAATGGGGATAGGGCCTTGTATAAGCAGGCCAAATACACACTGGAAAAGGAGATCAGAGTCGCAAAAAGGAACTATTCTGAGAAACTAAGGAGTCAGTTCTCTTCCAGCAACTCAGCATCTGTGTGGAAAAGCCTGAAAAACATCACAAACTACAAGACACCATCCCCCAGCACTGTAGACAAGGAACGACTTGCAAACGACCTGAATGAGTTTTACTGCCGGTTTGAGAAACCCCCCCACACCCACTCTGAATTGCTCTTCACGCCACCATTAACACCCCCACCACCCCCCGCCTCTCCCATACCTGCACTTCAGTTCAGCGAAGAGGAGGTGCGCCAGGTCTTCCGGAAACAGAAGAGGAAAAAAGCACCAGGCCCAGATTTTATAACACCAGCCTGTTTAAAATCCTGTGCTGACCAACTGGCCCCCATCTTCACCCTGATCTTCAACAGATCACTGGAGCTGTGTGAAGTGCCCTCCTGCCTCAAATGCTCCACCATCATCCTCATCCCAAAGAAACCCAAACTTACAGGACTAAATGACTACAGACCGGTGGCACTAACATCTGTGGTCATGAAGTCTTTTGAAAAACTGGTGCTGGCCCACCTGAAGGACATCACTCTCTTCAGTTTGCCTACAGAGCAAACAGGTCTGTGGATGATGCAGTAAATATGGGACTGCATTATGTTCTGCAACACCTAGACAGACCAGGGACCTATGTGAGGATCTTGTTTGTTGACTTCAGCTTGGCGTTTAACACTATCATCCCAAAACTTCTCCTGCCCAAATTAACTCAGCTCTCTGTGCCCACCTCTGTCTGTCAGTGGATCAACAGCTTCCTAACGGACAGGCAGCAGCTGGTGAAGCTGGGAAAATTCTCCTCTAGTATCCGCACAATCAGCACTGGCGCCCCCCAGGGGTGTGTCCTCTCCCCACTGCACATTCATGCGTAAAATTCACTTCACAATAAACATGGATTAGTATCATGGGCAGGGCTCCTGTCTGCCCAATGACTCTAGCTTCGATGCTAAATGGCTAACATGAATTTTATTGAGAGAATAGCTGTATTTATGTGCTTTAGGAAGACTAAAAAAACAGCGATTTGTTTGGAGCTGTGTCTGAGTCCACTAGATCCATTCTGAGGTACACTCCGCTCTGTGAGCTCATAAACTTCTCCAGAAACTTAACCTGGATGATGGAAGATTTCAGCAGTGCTTCCGACTGAGCCAAGCCCAGTTTGATGAACTGTTGTTCGGTGTTGGCTGGAGGAATTTCCTCCGGAAACTAATAACAGGCGCTATGTCATAATCACGCCGCAAGGGTAACGCAGTGCGAATGTCCACTGAAGTTCAGATTTTCCAATTCGAGCAATTCGCACGAAACGCTCAACTCGCGGTGCATCATTCGTGCTGCCTCATTTGCTCTTATCGCGCTGCAGGATGTTCAATCACGTTTTTGCATTGACTTAACATGTAAATCACTTGTGCTTGACGCTTCTTCCACATCTGGTGTGAACACAGCATTACACAGAAAACGCATGCAACATATTTCATCGTAGCATTCTAAGCAGTGACAAATGTGCTGCATCGTTACATACTATTATCAGACAAATTATAAGTAAAAGAGAAACCATATGTTGTTGTGGTCATATGTTGTTAAATCAAATAAATCAGTTATTATCTTATTTATCTTATGTTATTTATTTACTGTGCGACTCGCAAGTGACAGCACCCATTGACCTTTTTTACCAGTGAAATTTACCACTGATCAATTCACTGAATTTTACTCACATGATGTGCAAGACAATCGCAGCTTTTGCTAAATTGCAAATGCAATTTTATGTCGATATATTGTTTAGCCTTACTATAAATATTACTGTTAATCTATAGTTTATGTTCCAAAACGCTTGTTAATTTGTAATTACCAAGGTTTAAAGGCCTTATGAAGTCAGTTGTCAAATGAGGTCACAATGTTCTTCTTGAAAAAGATATTCTAATGAACAACTGCTAACATTTGATCAAATTGGCAACTTTAAAATTCTTTAGAAGGAAATTCCTTTTCTGATGATACTAGTTTGACAGAATATACATTACCATTCTTCTCTCTTGCTGTTAGTTTGCTTACAATGAGAGATGAGGAGTTAAACATATTTGACATACAACATTCCAGGAATATTTAGCAGGAAATAGCTGTAGAAACTGCCAGTCCACACGCAGCTGTAAAAGCTTTGTTAATATTCTTAAGGGATCATTTACTGTCAAGGACTATAGAAAAATATTGGAATTTGTTATTCATTGAATTAAATGTTATGTTCTTCATATTGTGAATATAACACGCAAGTTCAAGACTTTACTTTGTCTAGTCCAAACAGCAGCCTCTGCATTCTTTCTGTCTTTTACTTGAGATCATATGTGTTTAGATCAATATCAAGGTGAATGATCGGCCTTCAGCGGTGTCATTTGCATTATACTGAACTGAGCTAAACTGAACTGAACTTCAACAGCTGTTTCCATCCACCTAGTTTTATGGACATTTTGGATATGTGCATAAGATTTTGAAAATGATGCACATAACTTTTGAAAATGTTCATAAAAAAACGTATGCACATGAGTAGGTTAAACCTTTTATTAGACAGGAAAACATGTGCATAAACTATGATGGAAACACTACCGAACAATAGTATGTGCATTAGTGATTTTGTTTTAAGAGATCATGTGATGGAAAAAAATGTGTGTGAAGGGACAAAACAAGCCAGCTGAGCACATTGTAAAACATTTGTAGTGTTGTTTTGGTCATTCTAAAACACTGTAACCATTTCTGTATTAATGTTATTATATTAATTACCTGCAGAATTGTGAAGAGCGTCTGTGCTCTGCGTCTCATGGCTTCAAACACCACCTGTTTATCGCATGGCAGCATAAGTCTTCTGAGGCACAGGTCACTTATTAAATAAGAAAATGATTCGCGCAGCTTCTCCTATCGCATCAAAACATTTTTTACTTTTGATGTTTGGCTCCAGTTTATCAGGAAGTGGCAAATTTTATTTATTTTTTTTCTCTTTGTCTCATTGGATGGAAATGCTGCTTTATTTACATGTCGTTAATGTCATATTCCAGTTTTGCTCATAAATTTAATTCGCATCTTTGAATGGAAACATGATAAATGTAACGTGGGATCTGAGACAGTATTAGAATCCATATGCAGAAGTTTTATTAAAGGGTTTAGGCAGAGACATCAGTGAGTAAACAGGCGGAAAGTCTGCAACATATAAGCAGTCCAATCCAGTCAACAAACACAGGGGCAAATCCAGATGACGTAGAGAGAGTGCAGGCACAGGTTCAGTATAACAACAAACAGTCCAAAACAAAGCAAGAGGGCAAAGACAGATAACGTACTTGATCAAGGCAGGCAGGGTCATACACAGGCAGGCAGTCATGAAAGTCTCTTGGAAAACGCTTGGTAGTGCAGGTAGAGTGGCAATACTTCGCAAAGAAGCATGGCCTTAGCTCTCACTGAAATACTACACAAACAGGAAGTGGCTGTAGAGGGAGCGGAGCTGAGTCAGTAGTCTGGCGAGGGCTCCTTCTGCTGGTGTGGAATTACAACACCCCCCCCCCCATCTCGGAGCGACTTTTGGAGCTCGATGTGGAAGGGAGGAGTTCAGGGGGTGGGATGGAGGGCCAGGACCATAAAGGAGAGGCGGTCCAGGACCATGAAGCGGACGTGGTCCTGGTTCGCGTAGCGGAGGCAGTCCTGGGCAGTGAAGCAGAGGCGGGCCTGGGCCGTGGAGCAGAGGCAGGTCTGGGGCAAGGAGCAGAGGCGGGCCTGGGCCGTGGAGCAGAGGCAGGCCTGGGGCGTGGAGCAACGGCGGGCCTGAGGCGTGAAGCAGAGGCGGGCCTGAGGCATGAAGCAGAGGCGGGCCTGAGGCGTGAAGCAGAGGCGGGCCTGAGGCGTGAAGCAGAGGTGTACCTGAAGCATAGAGCTGCGGAGGGCCTGGTGCGTGGAGCTGCGGAGGGCCTGGAGTGTGAAGCTGCGGAGGGCCTGGTGCGTGGAGCTGCGGAGGGCCTGGAGCGTGGAGCTGCGGAGGGCCTGGAGCGTGGAGCTGCTTAGGGCCTGGAGCGTGGGGCTGCGGAGGGCCTGGAGTGTGAAGCTGCGGAGGGCCTGGAGCGTGGAGCTGCAGAGGGCCTGGAAAGTGGGGCTGTGGAGGGCCTGAAGCATGGAGCTGCGGAAGGCCTGATGAGTGGAACTGAGATATGTCTGGAGGCTTTGGTTCAGCAGGCATAGACGTGTCATATACCCACAGTGAGTGAGGAGGCCCAAGCTCATAAAGTCCTAACAGTTCATTAAACTCCATTGGGTCAGGAGGCTTGGGTTCAGGATTCACTGGCAGTTTCTTTAACTCCAGTGGGTCAGGAGGCTTGGGTTCAGGAGACACTGGCAGTTTATTTAACTCTAGTGGGTCAGGAAGCTTGGATTCAGGAGACACTTGCAATTATTTTAAAGAGCCCATATTATACATGAAATAGGGTCATATTTAGGTTGTAAGGGTCTCCAACAACAGTCTAATATGCATGCAAGGTCATAAAACACTTTTATGGTCTTATAATCTGCATTTATTTTTACCTAATTATCCCAACGACTCCCATATGAATCGTCCAGCGATTCATTTGTTCCCAACCCCCTCCTCAGCGCGAAGCTAATCTGCGCTGATTGGACCGATGACAGCCTGCTGCGATTGGTCGACAGTGACAGGCTTCAGCACGAGAGTGAAATGCCCAGCTGCTAATCAACTATATAAAAGTAGTCACAGTGCACACACGCTTCATAGTGTAAGGCTTTTTTCACACACACACACACACAACCCTCCTCAGAAGAACTGGGGGAAGCGACGCGAGTCTCTCTCTCTCTCTCTCTCTCTCACACACACACACACACACACACAACCCTCCTCAGAAGAACTGGGGGAAGCGACGCGAGTCTCTCTCTCTCTCTCTCTCTCTCTCTCACACACACACACACACACAACCCTCCTCAGAAGAACTGGGGGAAGCGACGCGAGTCTCTCTCTCTCTCTCTCTCTCTCTCTCTCTCTCTCTCTCTCTCTCTCTCTCTCTCTCTCTCTCTCTCACACACACACAACGCTCCTCAGAAGAACTAGGGAAAGCGACGCGAGTCTCTCTCTCTCTCTCTCTCTCTCTCTCTCTCTCACACACACAACGCTCCTCAGAAAAACTAGGGAAAGCGACGCGAGTCTCTCTCTCTCTCTCTCACACACACACACACAACGCTCCTCAGAAGAACTAGGGAAAGCGACGCGAGTCTCTCTCTCACACACACACACACAACGCTCCTCAGAAAAACTAGGGAAAGCGACGCGAGTCTCTCTCTCTCTCTCTCTCTCTCTCTCTCTCTCTCTCTCTCTCTCTCTCTCTCTCTCTCTCTCTCTCTCTCTCTCTCACACACACACACACAGCTAGCTTACGATCGCCATAGCAACGACATACGGCAGTGGAACGCGAGCTCACAAAAGCCTTTAACGTTAAATCCGTAAACAAAGCGGCACGCGTCGCGTTTTTAACGTGGCTTACATGTGATAAGAGAATATAAAGAGTAACCGCGTGTACTGTACCAGGTTAACAAGTAACAAAACACAATAAATACATAATTTGCAAGCTAGAGTAAACGAGGCAACAATTTTAATCGCACTTACTTACACTAGTGAATAAACCTCAACCACTGACTCTTCACAGTTTCATCTTTGGGTAGAGACTGTCAATATTATCCATCTGAGCACAGCGTGACTTCATTGGACCGGCGGCGTCTGTGTGTGTGTGTCTAGTGTTTTTTCTGTGTTAGTGGGCGGGGCCGCAGGTTTCAAATCTCCCTGGTTTGCGCGCGTAACTACTGGCGAGGCTTGTGTTTCGTGGCTGCGTCATCGCGAAACACCTAATGACTCGTTATCAAGACGACTCGTTTGAAGCACTATGAGTCGACTCTTTTATAGATGAATCAATAGTTTTAAACACTGTACACTTACAGATTTAAGCCTTAGCTGGATATTTCACTTCACTTAGAGCTGTGGTACACACTACATGGAAGGGCATTTTCAAAAACCCATAATATGGGCTCTTTAACTTCTGTGGGTCAGGAGGCTTGGGTTCAGGAAACACTGGTAGTTCATTTAAAGGGCACCTATGGTGAAAAATCTACTTTTCAAGCTGTTTGGGACAAAAATGTGTGTAAGGATAGTGTATAAACAGTCATATTGGGGTGAAATAAACACACCCAGTCCTTTTTTTTCAAATTTATCAACATAAAAAACGGTGGACCAATTGGAGCGGTTTTCAGATCGACCGCAACTTTACGTAGGAGAGCGGTCCCCCCGCCGACCAATATTGATTAACATGTCCGGTAGTCACGTGTATAATCATATAATCAAGACAGGACGAGCGCAAAGCAGCCGGGAATAAAAGGTTTGTTCAGTTCGCTAGGATCATTAATCATCATCAAACGTGATCAAGAGTGAGTTTTACAAGTTTAAAATGACAACATATGGGTAAAATACCTGTAAAATATATCTGCAGAACAGTTCTTTGGCTTGTATTATAATTATTATTATTATTATTATTATTAGCACCCCTGAATTATTAGCCCCCGTTCATTTTCCCCCCAATTTCTGTTTATTGAAGATAAGATTTTTTCAACAAATTTCTAAACATAATAGTTTTTCAAATTCATTTTTAATAACTCATTTATTTTATCTTTGCCATGATGACAGTAAATAATATTTTACTAGAGATTTTTCAAGACACTTCTATACAGCTTAAAGTGACATTTAAAGGCTTAACTAGGTTAATTAGGTTAACTAGGCAGGTTAGCATAATTAGGCAATTTTATTGTAAATCGTTGGTTTGTTCTGTAGACAATCTGAAAAAATATAGCTTAAAGAGGCTAATAATTTTGACCTTAAAAAATTTAAAACGGCTTTTATTCTAGTCGAAATAAAACAAATAAGAATTTCTCCAGAAGAAAAAATATTATCAGACATACTGTGAAAATTTCTTTGCTCTGTTAAACATAATTTGGGAAATATAAAAAAAAAGAATTAAAAATTCAAAAGGGAGCTAATAATTCTGACTTCAACTATATATATATATATATATATATATATATATATATATATATATATATATATATATATATATATATATATATATATATACACGTGTTATTTATAGGCCTAGCCCATGGCAGGCTACACTGAATATTTTAAATAAGTGGGTTAAAATAAAATACAATAGGATCAGTGGCTGTGCATGAGCAACATCTCCAGGTTGCCAACTCATTTAAGAGCCGAACTAAAAGAAGTTTAAGGGCAATAAGCCTATACAATACGGTCAACCGCATGCGTTTTCTCACACTACAAAATTTTCGAGACATTCTAAAACACTGGATTAATAAACAAAATTTCAAAGGAACTAATTAAACACATACTTATAATTCATAATAAATAATGTCTTGTAGTTCTGACTAACAGTTTATAAAATACATAATTTACAGATCTACTGAAGAATAAGACGAATGTGCAATAATAGCTATAATATTTTATACTTTATAGCTTTACAGCGTGTGCGTCAAAGATGTAGTCATTGATGTAAGCCTGATAACTGATCAAATGACAGAATATGTAAACTTGGTTATTTATATAATCAAATAATCATAATAATAATTAAAAGCCTGGGTGCTGGTCCTCAGCCAGTAAACGAGTATCTGCTATACTGACTATGTCAGATAAATGACTGTTCAGTCTATCATATTGCATGACTTTCGAAAACAATGCTTCCCCATTCGCCCGTCTCGATCACCATGCAGGTTTTCTAGGGCGCTAACTTCATCATTTCCGGGGCTTTGTTTCGTTCTCACCCTCCAAAAAAACGTCTCACGGGTCAAAAAAATAAAAATAAAATACCACAGGCAATTATAACAATCTTTCTGGGGAATTTCCCTTTTTAAAAAAACAAAATAAAATGGAAATATATTAATTTCCCCCAATATAATCAGATTTTAACTTGGTATACCAAATCTCCTAAGAGAGAAAAAAAGTCATTTCCTCTGTATTAAAATAATTTAAGTTACCTCAAACGAGTTCTCTTTTATGGGTTTTCCCATTATAATTTGTATATCGTACATGAATTCCAGTTCATTGCCATGAATATTTCGTTCAATAATTTATCTTTGGTGTTTTAGTTGAAATCAAGCTATGTAGAGTTGCAATAGCCAACCTCTCCCACAATAAAATACAGCAAATCTGTGCTTTTACATATAAAAACAAGTTAATAAAAGACGTGTGACGTCGTTTCCGTTTTACTCGCTGTACTGGATTGAACAGAAGAAAGGACATTTTGTGCTGTTAAACAAAATGCATTTTTGTTCTTAGCATAGGTGAGTCGATCGTTTTGTAACCAGTCTGCTGTCAGAATACACTGTTTAATGGCCGTTGCGGGATTGTAGGTCTTGCTTTTTAACATCTAACGTTAAACAGTCGCTGTCTGATGCAACACCCAAAGTGCTCAGTAGAAAATGGCAGTGCTTCGACTGTCTGTTGACTGCAAATAGGGGATTTTACCAGCGGTTCGACTCATTGGCCAAACTCGTAGTCTGCATGCAGATGAAATGACTCATATCGAGCAGTTTCTTTTTCCAAATGTAGTATTCGGTAAATAGACATAAAATACCAGAACAAGGGTTGGAAACTCGCCTGAATAATCGCCATGATCATCATTTAGCGGAAATGCTTTTGTTGTTGTTGTTTTTGCATTATCCGTAAAATATTGATTTGTTATATTGTTGTAAATAACTTTGGTCAACTTCCGTTGTAATAAGGTGCTATATGAATAAAGGTTTAAGTATAAAGAAAAGAGCTCAGTGTTTTAAATGTTGTCAGTCTGGATTTTGCAAAGGAAAATCTACGTGTAGCGTTACATTACGTTGAAGGAATGAGGAAGTGAAACTTAAAACGGAAAAAAGAATTAAAAGTTTTAATCCTAAACTTACAAAGATTAAGAAGTAAGGAGTGTAACACCAGTGTATTTAATTTTTTTTGTTCAATCATGACTACTAATGTCATATATGTGGACATACATTTTTTGACATCGAAATTATGTAGAGTGATACTAAAAGTTAACCTAAACGATTTGAAGAATTAATCTTAGCCTCGTCGAAATCCAAATTTATAATTATTATGGTAATATTCTAGTGTTAATTGTTAAAAAAAATATTTACCTTTGTAATTTTAATAATACAAAAAAAAAAAAAAACTACTACTGCACATCATAACATGATGACGTTTGATAATCTCTTCCTTGCAACAAACCACTAATCAGAAATTTTCAACAGGGAAAATGGTTGCGAAATCCAGTTCATAAAAATATTTATTTTATTTTCAATAATGATTCATGGTCTCTTGTTGACTGAAGGTTAACTATTACCTTTTATCTTTAACTCAAACAGGACATCAGTTTAGGTCTGTATATTTAACATAACTCTCTTTGTTATTTCCAGATTCCTGCATCATAGGGGACGAAAGCACATACCTCCCACGTCAGCGTTCTGTTTGTTCAAGATTTAATTAAATTTTTTTAATAAGCTCATGTATTCTGCCATGGACGACTAGACGCCATTCAGGGGATGTCCAGCAGAGAGAAAGATTTGAGTGAATACACCCTGTGGTCACATATGTAATGTTTATGTTAGATTTTTTATAAATATGTTGCACTTCAAAGAAGTCACTCTTTCACTTTTAAAAATTTGTTTTGGTCTGTGTAATAGTGGTGTGTTTCTCATTGATAAAGGTTGAGCTTTCAGAGTCTCTGGAATGAACCTCTAAACATCATCATGTTCATCTACACCAGCTTTAGTTTACTGATGATTAAGTTGTGCATCACATTTTGTTTATGCAGTTTTAGTTCAGGGCGCATGTCACCAGTTCTGTGATGAAACCCAGTTAGGTAACCCACTGTTTTGTAATCCAGGCATGTTGTAAGGACAGAGGAATCTTTTTTCGTTAAGTGTTTTCAAAGGTTGGGTAATCCAGTTTGTCTTACAGTTCATTTATATGCACACACATACACACAGGATATGACAATCAAGCCTTTCTCTCTGCTGGCTATCCCCTTCCCCATTTCTCTTTCTCAAATGGAAATATTACAAAACAGTGCTTTCTTACGAAGTTTGTGTCGTACCAGTGGTCCTGCGGATTTACAGTATGACAACTCCTCTGAACTCTTTCGTATATCCACTTATGCCAAGTTCCCCACCACCGCAGCAGTGACAGAAAGAAGTCTTGCACGAGCTGGCTTTTATTACACTGGACTGGGCGATCGTGTCCAGTGTTTCCGCTGCAATGTGACTGCTGACAACTGGCAGTCTGGTGACTGTCCCGCAGAGCGCCACAAACAACTATCCCCCAACTGCAGCTTCATCCAGAGTTTACCTGCCACTGCAAACCTCCTGTCCTCCTCTCACTCTGCTTTTTCCCCACTTCGCAATGTAGCTGTCCTGCAGCTGTCCGCCCCTGCGACTGCAGCCCCATCAACCACTGCCCCGTCATCTTCTGGACAAACAGAGGAGCAAGTGGGTTACCTAAACATGGGCTTCACCAACCTGGCTCCCTCCAGTCCAATTTCATCTCGTGGAGTGGAGGATATGTCCCACCAACGACCACCTGCTTGCCACAATCCTGGTATGCGTCGGGAACAGGAACGCCTTGACACTTTTCAGAACTGGACTCTTGCTACAGTTACTCCTGCCGAGCTTGCCAAAGCTGGTTTGTACTACCTTGGTCAGGGTGACAGGGTGGCGTGCTTCAGTTGTGGTGGCCAGCTTAGCAGTTGGGAACCAGGAGATCGAGCGGTATCTGAGCATCAGAGGCATTACCCCAACTGCCGATTCGTTCGAGGTGATCGTGCTGATAACATCCCTTTATCTGGTGGCGGACTTTCCAATGTTTCCAACTCGGCGATGCAACAGTGTGAAGAAAGGTTACTCACGTTCGTCAACTGGCCTTCTAGAATACCTGTTCGGCCAGATCAGTTGGCTAAAGCTGGTTTTTACTATGTTGGTAAGGGCCTCGGACACATCAGGTTACTCTGAAGTCTAAAGTTTGTTTATGCTCATGATTATTCAATTCTGTTTGTTTCGGTAGGCCGAAATGATGATGTAAAATGCTTTTGTTGTGATGGTGGACTCAGATGTTGGGAGTCTGGTGATGATCCATGGGTCGAACATGCCAAGTGGTTTCCAAGGTAATTGAGGCTTTTGGATTGATTTTATCGTTTTATACGATGACATTGTGTGAACATGCATTTATTTTCTACTAGATGTGAATACCTGTTGCAAGAAAAGGGCCAAGAGTTTGTTCACCAGATTCAAGCAAGATTTCCAAGACTTTTTGAACAGGTACGTTAAAAATAGGGATGCACTGATATGGCATGATAGCGATTGACAGGTGCTGATAACTTTTTAGATTTGGAGGCTGATATATTAGCTGAAAAATATATACTATTTTTCTTTATGACTGCAAAAACTAAAGGCAATTAATAAAGAACTGATTTTAACTTGAAAAGTTTGAACTGATCTCTGAACTTTTGTTCTATGACCAAGTTCTGTAAAATCTACTGCCTGGCAAAATAAAAAGCAATCGAGTCACTGAACATTACCCAAAACCAAAATGCCAGTAAATAATAAAACAGTGGGAGGAAGCAAGCATGTGAGGTGGTTAGGCATGGGCTGGTATAAGATTCTGACAGTATGATAACCTTGGATAAAAATATCACAATGTAACGGTGTTGTGATTGCAGCTTTAAAATATATTCTTTTTAAATGTCTGTTTAAAAAAACAAATTTTCCCCATTGAACACAATATATTTAATTTTGAGAAACTTTTACAATATTTTGGAAAAAAACCTTTTGATGTGTAGGGTCCTTTTTAGCTGGAGATACTATTACCCTGAAAAACTATATCAAATAGTTGTAAAAGAGAAGAGAGATAGAATGATGGGGATGTTTCGATAGTCAAGTCAAATTTAATGAAAACCTTTGTTTTATTGTTTTATTAAAAGCTATCTAAAAATGAAATGTTTCAATTAAATGGCGTAAATTAATCTGATTTCGCTTAAATGTACATACTGTTACCCGACTTTCGTGAGCAAATCAAGTCAAAGGCAGATTCTGCTTGACTACAGTAGCATTTAACTCCACTGCGGTATAAATAAGTAGTACATTATCTTATAATATTTAATGTAATGTTTCCTATTTTTTTTGAAATATTAGGAAACAAATTACGCATGGCAATTTTAATGTAATGTAGTTTGGTATATTTACTTTCAGCCCAGGGATCATAATGATGTTTGATTTTTGACCTTTCATACAAAAAAGTTTGGGCACCCCTGACATAATGGAACGATATAACAAAGGTTAGGTGGTTTTAAAACCTTGACTTTTCCAAACCGTGGTACAGCTTGAAAGCGGTTATTGTCCCATACCTAGAGGTGGTTCAACCTTTGGATATCATACATAATTTATCAGCTCAAAGATATTAGCCTTGTTTTGTTATCAGACCACTAATGACAACATTAAAAAATAGCATTTATCAGCTGATAATGATATGACCACTGATACATTGTGTGTTCCTAATTAAAAACATTGTTGTCAGTTGTTATTTAACCACTGTGATTGACATCTCACCACTTTTACCTGTTATACAGCTCTTAACAAATGGAGACAGCAACTCCAGAGAATTTGTTGATCCACCTGGTAAGTCATTTTCCAATGAGTCTACCTACATATCCTAAAGAGTCTGTTCAGCCCAATTGAATATGTTAACTTCATATTTAGTTGTCCACCTGGGTCCTGGTGAAGACCGTTCAGAAGATGCAGTGATGATGAACAACCCTGTGGTAAAGTCTGCTTTAGAAATGGGATTTGAACGTGGCCTGGTGAAGCAGACTGTTCAGAGCAAAATCCTTACAAGTGGAGAGAATTACAAAACTGTTCAGGAACTGGTGTCTGATTTACTAAGCGCAGAAGATGAGAAGCGAGAGGAGGAGAGAGAGCTGCTTGCTGAAGAAATGGCTTCAGGTATTCCTCCAAATGACGACCGCAGCACTTAACCCAAACATTTGACTTGATTAAATCTAACTCTCCTTGTGTTTCTTTACAGATGGTTTTACTTTTCTTAAAAAACATCATGCGGCTTTGAGTCAGCGTCTAAAAAGTGTGCAGAGCTTAATGGATCATCTTCTAGAGGAGAATGTCATCTCACAGAAGGAATATGACAATATTCGCAACTGCACTTCAGTCAAGCAGCAAACAGGCCAGCTTATTGATTTAGTGCTTTCAAAAGGAAATGCAGCAGCAGAGGTTTTCCGCAACTGGATCAAGAAGAATGACGTGTATCTGCTGAGAGAACTGATGGGTATGTTATATGTGAGAGAAAATGTCTGTAAATTTTCAGTGTTACATGTTGTTAGTCTGTGTCAGTGTGAAGTTACAAGGCAGCTAGGAAGACTTGAATCACTTAAAACAAGGTGATGCCTTTTATAAACGCCCTGAAATCAGCAGGGAGAACTCCACAACAAACCTAAATCACAACATATAATTTTTACTTTTTGTTCTTACTGCAATTTCAGCCCAGACAAATGAAGCTGCATCACCGAGTCAAGATCTTTCAGGTATATTCATCACGAGAAAAGGTTTTCTTTTGATTTTGCCCCTTTTTTATCTCTAGCCATCACACTAAGGGAATCAGTTAGATCCCACTCTGGAGCCGAGAGCTTGTATGAAGTGATCGATGGTGTTCATTGTGTTCACAGATTTGCCTATGGAGGAACAGTTGAGAAGACTTCAAGAGGAGCGCACATGCAAAGTGTGCATGGACAAGGAGGTCAACATTGTCTTCATCCCTTGTGGTCACCTAGTGGTATGCAAAGAGTGTGCGCCTTCTCTGCGCAAGTGCCCCATATGTAGAGGAATGGTCAAAGGCACTGTCCGTACTTTCCTTTCTTAAAATATTAAAGAAATGATGCCCAAATGTATAATGTTTGAGCTTTTTAATTCATAAACATCTTTTTTGGATAAAATACAGAACTATTTAGCATTTTACACATTGCACTTAATTTCTAGAGTTTCATTTCAGATTAAAAACATGCCTATAAATAAAACATTTAGTGTTTTAGTTCATTAATGTAACCCATGATTGCTAGTTGATCTGTAAACAGCAGAAGAGTAAAATAAACCTTTATATGTCCAGGTCTTGAAGGTTACCCCAGCTTGGCCCTACTTTAACTTTTACTCTGAGCTTCACATATAATTTAACAACACACTCCATTTCCCGCTTCACAATTTGTGCAACCTGTGGAAACGATCAAATTACACTTGTCACTCATTTATATTCTCAGCTAAAAGAAACATTCAGAAAGAATTTTCTTCCCAATTACCTGAATGACATCTTCCTCTGCGACCTCGTAGATGAGTTCATCGTGCAGTTGAAGTATAAAGTAGCCTCCTCGAAGGGGTCTAAACTGATTTCGGTGTCGACCACCTGAAAAAAACATTATATCACAGGTGTCAAACTACTAAAGCTGCGTCCCACATGGCATACAATACACTATGCTCTTACCCACTATGTACTTACGCACTTACACACTCAAGAGCATAATATATGCATGTACTGTCTTCCCAAATGTAACAATAATTTTTTTTTTTTACCAACCAGAAATTCAAACCGTTTCTCTAATGGCGTTCGTCGGTTGTCAAATTAGCAAAATTAATGTCCAAACTACCAAATAATACCTGCCATGAGTATACCCACATTCACCATCAGGAGGCGCTATAATCACTGTTGTAGGAGAATTTTGCTTCCACAATCCAAAATAAAAGTAATCCAACATGTGCACCCCGATAGCTCTGTCCCTTCTGTTACGAGCAAAGCAATGGTCATTAAGTGCGCAAAGTGTCCATCACACTTAATTTTAACGGTTGAATAAGTGCACCATCCGGGCATTTAAAGTGGACTTATTCTTTTCAGTGACAGTGAATGCACTACTTACACTGTTTATACTACAAAATGGTGTAAAATAGTGCGCAAGTATGCAATTTGGGACACACCTACAGCTTAAGCTGCGGTCACTCTGGACTTTTCTCCCCATAGACTTCTATTCATACGCACGTGAATGCGTCAAACCGGAAACGCAAGCTTGTGCGACAAGTTTCGCAGTTTGCTGCGTTGCAAAGTTCAGGTTTGGCTAACTCTGACCTGTGAAATTGCATCACTTGACTGCGTGAGACCAATCGAGGATCAAAACATGACCTCTCTGGACAGAAACTTGAAATATGGACCAATCGCTCGCTTTTTTAAATGTCTAATCATCTTGTTTAATCTCGCCCCTTTTCGCAGCACCATACTACAGAATTTTGCAAGCTTAAACTCTAGTGTGACCGCAGCTTAAGTGTGTTGGAGCAGGGTTGTAACTAAAGTTTGACACCCCAAGTTAAAAGTTCAAATCTATAAATAACGCCATACCCAATCTGATTGGAGGGTGTTGGTGTGATGTGGGCACTCCAGGAAATGCTGCTTCTATTCTGCGCTGGATGTTGATGGTTGCTAATTTCACAATGTCAGCAGCAGAGCCCTGAACAGTTGTGTTCACTGCCTGTCTCTCTGCCTAAAAAAAAAGAGATGCAATTAAACTCTTATTCCACACCAGATATTTTCTTATTGAGGGCTCATATAGACTTACGTGAGACTTGATGTACACATTTGAGTCTTTTATTCCAGGCAAGAAACGCTTCCTGCCGAGTAATGTCTTTACATAACCGTTTTTCCCACACTTCTGCACAGTTTCACGCAGAAAGTTCTGTATGCCTTAATGAACAAAAAACTCAACACTAATCTTTCTTGTAAATTTAACGTACACATGAAATCCAAACTAACCATATTGATTTTGTTAGCTCACATTGCTAGTTTTGTGGTAAACAACTTACCCGTGCACGTCATTTAGAAAAAAAAAAGTTTGCCCTTGTAATCTTTAATTAAAATCTGAAAATGCACTTCCTGTTTGTATTCAGTTAATTCTCAGATTACATCTGTCTGAGGTATTGGGCATGGCTACAACTGTCAGTTTTGTCAGCGCTATGATAACAAACAGAAATGGCAAGGAGAACATGTCTGTTAGCAGGGGTGTAGTGGACATTTTAAAAGTGGGGGGGACAGCTGTATGAAATCCAAAGGTTTACATTCTTAATCACCTGTTTCTAAACGGTCTGTCTCTAAAAGTGCGGGGGACGTATCCCCCCCGTCCCCCCGGTTGCTACGCCCCTGTCTGTTAGGTTATGATAACTCTCCTGAAACCCTTTACCCGATCTTTCTGAATAAAATGCCTACTTTACTACATCCAATCAGCTCGGAGTAGAAAAAAGAAGTTCCACCCACTGTTCTCATTCAATATGCTGTTTCTCTAGCAACTGCATCATAATACAAAAAAAATTGAAATGAAACTGCTGGTTCATGCAAACTTACTGTAAATTGTCACTTACCACTGTATCTGGATTTGAATGTCTCAATGTAACAGGCAGCATCATTCTCCTCAATGCCCATTTGTTCTCCGAGTGACTTTGCACCCATACCATAGATTATTCCATAACAAATCTGTTGACAGAAATGCAAAGATTTATAACAAATAAATATAAAAATTCACGAAGCAGATGCAAATGATACTAACCAATATCTAATATTTTACATAAAAATGGTGCTTTAAAAAAATCCTACTAGTTTAAAATCAATGTACATTAACAGCCAGTTTTCCATCCTAACATGAAGGGAGTCTTCTCAATGTAAAAAAAAAAATGCAAATCCCAAATGCAAATTAGGTGCATTTCCATCAAGTTATTGGAGAGGCTGACAGTAGTATTGGTAACCAAGCAACAGTAAACAAGGCAAGCATAGTGTAAACAGCTGAATAGTCAAAAGTCTAAAACCACTTACAGCAACTGTTAATTTATCATTAACTATTGTGAATTTAGAGATTTGTTTATTTGAAATTTTCCATTTTAATCTCTTGTTTTTTCATGTGATACTTCAAACTGTAACATGGAGATGGAAACCCAGATAATATTTTAATATAATGATTTTGATGAGTTGGAGGAGACTGAGACCCATAGCAGAGGAGCAACACCTGTGCCACACACTAACACTTCCCATGGAGGAGTTTGGAAGGATAGATGTAGGAGTAGTGACAGTGGAAGAAGAGAGAGGAACAGGCCTGGGAGACTTTTAAGCTACAGTTTAAATTTTGTTCTTGCTCCAGGCCTCGAGCCATCCACGAGAACTGCCTTTTATTTTCACTTAAACTTTACGTTCATCATTTGCTACTTCCTGCCTCCTCTTTCCACTGTTATCACTCATCGTTTTATCCCTCTGGAGATGCTGTGTGGCACAGGTGTTCGCATTTGCTCCACCAGCCTCCCGCAGGTCTCAGCTCTACACCGCATGTTCAAATGTAGCAAACCTGTTTGGCCTGCTGCCTCATGTTATCGTCAACTGAAGCAGGGTCCACCATTTTCCACTCAGCTGCTATGCTTTTGAACACATCTGCACCACTGTTGAGCACATGGAGGAGTCTTCTGTCCCGGGAGAGATGAGCTAAGATGCGGAGCTCCAACTGTGAGTAGTCAACAGCTAAAATCAGACCTCCTGGGTAATAAGATTGAAAAAGAGGGAGAGTTAATTTAGCATAAATAATGTTTAAATAGATCCAGATAACTCAATGTTGAAGTTTCATACCTGAAAAGGGAACAAAAGCATGTCTCATGCTGACAGAAAATTGCATCCCTTTGTCTGGTGATTTGTCTGAATCTTTTAAAAGTGGTGCCAACTGTCGGTTTATCTTTGTTCGTTTGCACCTGAAATAAACATAATTGTGTATATATAAATGACTTATTTTGTTGGAATAAAAAGGGGAAAAAAGCAAAACAGAAATGTACCATGTCTTGCTTCCACCATTCTGCGATGACTGACTTTCTTCTATAAGCGTTGGCATCTGAATTTCAAAATCTTTTGGGACATTTTGAATGTTTGGTTCAGTGAAGCTCACACGTCCTACATGAGAACAACACCACAATGTAAAAATCTCAAGATATTGCTGACATAAAACTCAAAGGATTTCCATTATGCTCCCACCTGTGGCAGTGTGCGACTGTGAGATTGGATGTATTCTGTCCATCTTCAGATGCGAGTGCCACTTTTTCTCTCGTTGCAAGGGGAAAACCACTTTTGTCAACGCATTTGTGATTCTTCTCCACTCAAGAATAACACCTGGTAAAGGATGTAATGGCTTGAGCTTCTCTAAAACATCCTGATGAAACAACAAAAGAGGAATTTAGAAGTGCATTTCTTTTAGGTTTTAATCAATACTCAAAGACCAGAACATACCTTTGTTGTGCTGAACTGTTTAGAAAGTTTTACACGGGCTCCTGCTCTCCTAGTGTAGCCCAGTGTCTTCTTATTCTTCTGACCATTTAAATCTCCATTGGGAGGCAGCTTCAACTCAAGAAACAACACCTGTGATTGTTGAGATGGATTAAAGAGGGTTTTAGGAGAATGAATTTCCATATCATTATTTTAAATGACGTGAAGTATACCTCTGCTACGTCCTCTGGACTGGTCAGGGAGAAGCTGTGTCCTGCTAGCTGATAAGCTTGGGATTCAAGAGCACTCAGCTTGGCTTGCATGACATGTTTTTGAGCCTCACATTCGGCAATGCTAAAGCCAATTCCATTTAGCTCTAACAATGCCAGGCAGTACTGCGTTGGCATCTCTACTTTCTTGAAAACATCTACAAAAAAAGTGAAATGAATAAAATGCTCCAAGTTCAATCCTGCTCACGGAGGGCCCCATATACTGTTTAGTTCAGCTCAAATAAAACACATTCTCGCAAATCTACATCAGATTTTGGTAGCCTGACTGAAAAAAACAATACCCCTGGAACTTCAGGCTACCAGGTTTTGCGAGCATTGCATTTAAACCAGCTAATCAAAGTTCTTAGAATATCTAGAAATTTCCAGGCAAGTGTGGTCGGGTGGCTTGAACTAAACTCTGCAGGACACTGGCCCTTTATGAGCAGGATAGTACATAACTGGTATGGTCAAGAGGTATAATGATGTTTGCTACCTAAGAAACCATCCTTTTCTAGAAGACAGTTAAGTTGGGTCATGAGCCTAAAGACAAGAACAGACTCAATAGCAGCTCTGTAGCGTCCAGGTTGACTGGCTTCTCCATAGATTCCTAAACTCTGCACACCCTGCCCGGGACTAATTCCCTCCAACATTGGGAGGTCCTCAGTAGCGAAACTGGTCACCATGTTGTGGAGTGTACGCTCTTTGGAGTTTGAATCCAAAAGCCAACATGCAATCTATAGAAGAACAAAGAATTTAATAAAGTTGGACATTATACCTTATCAGATTCCAGACGGAAAGGATTTCTATCAAACCTTTGGGTCTTCAAATGTGCCACGCACAGTAAGTTCACATGCCAGCAGAAGTATCTTGTAAAGGTGAATGAAGTCATAAGTGACTGTCACACTTGATTCTTTTTGCAAGCAAGACTGAATCTGCGTCAGCCGTTCCTCAACCTTAAGTGTCTCATCAAGAGGCGGTGGCGCTAAACTGGCACTTATATCTGTATGTGGAAAGAAAAATTTAACTGAATTCATTTAATGGAACAGGTTTGCAAAAGTTGGTCCATTTGGCCAAGTTTATTAGATTTAGTCCTCAATCAACAATTTAACAGTAGCTATGTTTCCATCCACCACATTTACGAGCATTTTACAATGTCACATATAAAAATCCTTTAGGAAAACGGTAAGAAAAATGGGCATGATGGACCAGCATTATTGGACTAACCGGCAAATCGACCACAAAGTAAAACATCTGAAATATTTTGTTCACTCTTAAATTGCCTAGCAAAAGTCTGTCATCAAAGTGGTTCTGTATTATTACCTCCCAGAACTGTCTTGAGCAGCTGCACTCTCAAAGAGTGGTCTCACGCCTCTAAAAGCCGCTGCGCTCCCAAAGAGTGGTCTCACGCCTTTAAAAGCCACCATGATACAACTTAATTTTTTAATAAAGTCATTGCAAGGTGCTAGTCATTTATTATATTTAAAAAGGCCCACAGTGGCTTCTCCAACCACAGTAAATTCAATTTTTCTTTTTGATATATGGCACCAGTATCAAAGAGCTAAGATTTTGTTGACTCATTGGAAGGAAGCTGTGCTTTATTTGCAAATGTTTCATGCAATATTCAAGTTTTTGCATATATCTAATTGGCATCTTTGGATGGAAACATAGCTAGTGTCAAGTTTCCTACCTGTGTCTACAAGCTCCTGTTGTAGAGATACAAAATAAGCATCTTTTGCTCCCCAGCTTACAGATATGCCAATGACAACAAGATCCTCATATCCCTTCAGAAGGAAGCCTTCTTTTCTTTTGTTCCTCATTGGGGTAGTAGCTTCAAAAAGAGTATTACATCAAATTAAAAAACTAGGTGATAACTGAAACATACAGTATAAAAGGACAAAGTGTATAGCAAGAAAATGTCTTACGTTTTTTGAATTTTCCACCTATTACAGTCTCAGGTTGCACTGAGGTGCTCTCTGTCTTCTCACAGGCAACAGCAAGAGAAAATCTCTCTTTTGTTTTCCATTCATTTACAAATGTTTCAAAAAGCCTTCTGTCACTTGCCACATCAATTATGGAAAATCCTTCTGGACTGCAGGAGTTAGAAGCAGGAAGTGAAGGACACTGAGAAAGTCTCTTAGAGCCCTCATCAGCCAGAGTTATGTCCAACTCTGATATTGAGTTTGTCCTCAGACAAGGTTGATGATCTCTCTGGGTACATGATTTGATATTTGGATCGAGTTCAGACCTCTGCTTTGTAACATTTTTAGGTGATTGTATAGCAGAGGTGGTCATTTTGACCCGTGGTGTGACTGGTTGTAAAACTTGTGTGGGAGGAACAAGGTCACTAGGAGTCACTTTCTTGGCCTGGACTATTACAGAGTCTTCAGATCTTGAGACTTCTGGACCTTCCTTCTCAATCACTTTGGGTTTATTAGGGAGACAGCTTCATCGAGGAGTTTTGGTTCCACTGATGAATTTGACTGACCTGGTGCATCAGATATGGTTGAAAACTGATCAGACCATTTATCAAATAAGTCCTGCATTCCTGGGCTGATATGAAACGATGAGCTATTTAATCGATGCCTTTCAGCTTTTTGCTGATGTTCACTGCTTTGTGACACATTCAGTTGAGACACTATGTCATCTGTATAACTGGGCTTCTCTGCACCCAATCTTGGGCCATCACAAGCCTTGCTCATTTTTTCAAGGTACTGCTCTCCAATGATGAGTGAATCTCCCCATTCTGAAAGGTTGAAAGATGATTCCCCCCATTGGATTGCTTCCTGGTCCTCTGTTGGCAAAGCCTCTCTCCTCTCTGGAATGAGTTCTGGAGAAGAGCCATTTGAATTAGCATTCACTTCAGCCTCCTGAACTTCCTTGTTGTCTTGATCTATTGCTGCCTCCTCCATGGCATCCAAGATGGAGTTGTCATAGAGACTGTCAAACAGAAAGCTGCTGCTCCGATTGAAACTGTTGTCAGTAACATGATCTGAAGACTCATTATTTTCCCTTTGCTCAGCAGGTTTATTTGCACATTGTTCTTCTTCAGCAACTTGATTACTGTAATTTAAAATGTTCTCTAACTGGCTGTCAGTAAGTGAAATGTTGTATTTTGGTTTGGCTCTGGTGGGCAGGACATTTTCATGGAGTGATAAACTTTCAAATGGGCCTTTGTTTTGCTCTTTAGATACTCGATTCGCCTTTTCCAGGAAAGACGACTGTTTGACAACTTTCTCACTTGCAGAATCAACTTGGTTATCCTGTTTATTTTCTCTGACAATGTTTAATTCACCATTCCTATGTGAAAAATCATGTCCGTGAAGCATTTTCTCAGTCTGTGTATCAAGCTGAAAACTATCCCCAAACTCCTCTAATCCGTTTGTGTACAAGTCAGGAGAGCTAAGCTTCTCAGATTTACATAATAAATCATTTTTTACTCTGGTGTTCACATGCAAGTCCCCTTCGTTCTGATCTCTGCTGCTGAATTTCCCATAAATTTCTGCAAACATTTCTTCATTTTCAGTTTGGGTTTCATGATAAATGTCTGCATTTATATTTAAATGTTTCATTTTTGATGTGCGCTTTTTTCCCTGACCAGAGGAAACCACCCAGACATTTGTGACTTCCCCATTCGGCAGTGGAGTACATGAGCGAGAGTCTTTTTTTAACTTTGTGTCTTTGTCTAGTTTCATCTTGACTTGATCTATTCTACAAAGCTCTTCAGGTTTTGACATTTCTTTATGGTCTGTTGCAAGTCCATTTTCACTTGCAATCCTCATCTTTACTCCAGTGTCTGTGGCTCCCGCTTCAGTATCTGCAGCATCCATCCTTCTGCGTTTTGAAACTGGACTCACACAGTGTTGGTCACTGCCAGAGATGCAGGAATTAAGGCAAGAATTTCGCCTCTGAAGTGATTCAGATGATGATTCAGCTGTCTGGTTATTGTGACAGCCCTTGTCCTTTGCATTTATAGATTTGAGAACTTTATGAAGTACACTTGATTGCGGTTCACATTTCTTATCAGGTTGGCATTCAGCAGATGATACACACGAGTCAACGTCTATTGTTTTCTCTGAACTGGTAGTGGACTCTAATGGCCTCAAAGGGGGGTGAATATTATTGTCAGAATTATTTTCCAGCAGTAACTTCTCTTCAGCCACATTTGACATTAAATCTTCACAACCTTCATGTTCTGGGCCTCCTGACATGGACTGTGGTTCTGTGTTTGATTTCACAGTTGAACTGGGAACTGGCTGAGTCTTTGCTGGGACGCAAGCTGGGTTCCATTGCACACCTAGAAGAGCCAGATCTTTCTGGAGGAGCAGCTGGGCTTCAGCCACGATCTGCTGGGCAGCTTCTCTTTCAGTCAAGGCCTTTTTCCCACTGACCCAGATACAGCGCATACTCTTTCGTTCTTGAGCCTCCACTTCGCTCTCATCTACTGCCTGTCTGGAGCTGCAAGATTCAAATGACCAATGAATGACTCAATGTAATCTAGTAATGAATCAATATTAAAACTACACATTAGGCAATAAGCCCATAATTATTTTTATGCTAGTAACCAATAACCATAATTGCAGTGGTATATAAATCTAAATGTACTATCTGACCAATAATGATAATTTAAAACTTTATCCCCCAGTTTCACAAACAAGGTTTAAGGCTAGTCAAGATTAAATTGCATGTTTGAGCTGTCTCAACTCAAAACAACTTGCGGTGAGATGTCTTAAAATACGTCAGTGTCATTTTTTGTCTCCAGGTGCACACCAGTAATATATTTTTCTAAGGCCATTTTTATGAATGTGGCATAAATAGTCTAATTTAACTAAGGCCTAGTCCTGGCTTAATCTAAGCCCTGTTTGTGAAACTGGGTCTATAATCTCAGCAGTCTTGCACTCTTAAAATGCATATATTTTGCAATAAATAAAGGCAATTCAAACATTAAAACATCATCAAGGAGCTTTTTCATTACCTTTTAAAAGGAATAGCTTTCTTTAAGGCCTTCTCCACCTCTGTAACATCAGCTCTGGCCAACTCTGCTACCGTGACAAACCCAGAGCTGTAAAGTGTACGTGCTCTCTGGGCAGTTAGTAAAGAGATTCGAACTAGATCACACAACTCCCTCTGGACTCCAAAACTGAGACGACTCTGGAACTGGGACAGAAGTAGCTCTAGGTTGTGCCATCCAAGTCGATTACAGAAAACCGTAACCATACCTGAAAACATAAGTATATACAATATACATGCATACATACATAAATACATGCCCTCATAGTTCACTGATAAGTTTTGTACAGTAAATATGCTCACATATTACAAGTGAGAAATTTTTAAATGAAGGAAGCATTACTTGATTTTAAAATTATTGAAGGAAACACACACTATTATTACTATTAAATTAAAACATTAACGCAGCTCTCCTCGCCACCCACCCTCATCACCGTTACCTAACTGGGCAATCACATAGCTTTCGCTATGTGTCATTGTGACGTGTAGTTAAATTCTTTTGAGAGTTGTGCGGTTATGCGAAGGCTGTGCCTGACCATCCGCGTGCACTTGGCAGAAGTATAATTTCAGAATAGTATAATAAGTATAAATCATAAAATAAAAAAGTGTAAATTAGCCTTAAAGCGGGCTCGCGTGACTCCACACGGTAGGGAAAGTAACTGAAAAAAATTGACCTGGAAAAATTTGATCGATTATAGGGTCTGAATGTCGATTGCAATTACTTTCATTAATTGCCCCGCCCTAGAATACAGTGCAAAATGTGAACACCCTATGAATATATTAGAGAAAATATAAAATACAATTTTAATAAGAGGAAAAAAAAAAAAAAATCAAGAGAACCATTTAAAAAATTACATTTAATTGAAATTTTGTTGATTTTTTTCTTTTTCGCAAGACTTCATTTGTATTTAAATGTATTATCTTTCTATTCCTAAAGATGTTAGGTGACCATATTCTAATTTTAATGAATATAATGGTTTAATAAAACTGATTTGTTAAAATGCACCAAAACATATTGTCTATATTCACTGCAAAAAATATATATATATAAATTTTCAATAGGGTGTACTCATTTATGTTCTGCACTGTATGTATGTATGCATGCGTACGTATAATTTTATCTCATGTGAATAACTTTTTACAATCCAAGTCAGAAACAAGTTTCATTAGATGCGTGACGAGATATCTGTGTACCTGCATATGTGGAAGCAGACTGCTGAAGTGACTGAAGCTGTCCTCGGCTACAGCCATACTTCTTTGCAACAGCTCCAAGTGGCTCTTCGCTTACCAAGTCAAGCAGAACTAATGTTGTGAAAAAACTTCAGGATGAAAAAAAGATACATATCAACATGCTGCTACTTAGAAGCAAATTAAATGAAGTATTCTAAATTACTAACACACTGTACCGTTTGTGGATTGCCATCTGCCTACGTTGCTTCTCGGTTTTAGCAATTAATTTGCCACCAACAGAACGGGCCAGGAAACCTTCTTGAATGCCGACCATCTCAGCCACCCGCTTCATTGCCGATGGTAGTTGCTCCCAAAGACAGAAGAACTGATACCAGTCTATTGTCGTCCAGTCCACATACACAGGGGTTATCTAAAATATGTGGCATGATTTTGTTAAAAACCTAAATTTATAAAAACTACATTTAAAACTGAATAACAGTCTGCTTTGTCTACCTGGTAGAGAATATGGAGATCATTTTCCAGCACAAATCCTTTCATTGCTCTCTGAAGATCTGCAAAAATCCCCAGTGCTTCCGGAGGTGATAAAGATGAAGACAATGTCGCAGAACCCAGATGTGTCGGACAGTACCTCTCCACTAATAGACACACAATTATCAAAATGTTATCATCACATGGCACACAAAATGACTGCTAGGTTTTTTACTGCTATGTTTTTGTCTTTTGGTGTCTTACCATCTCCCTCTTTCTGTATATGGATGAACTCATTGTCCAACAGCCACTCGATGCAGGCTTCAATAGCGCCTTCATTTCGAGCTTCTGACTCACTTCCATCCTGATGTGCCTCCTCAGCTGTTATACTGGCCGCCAGCAGAGTGCAAGCCGCATACAGTCTCACATCCTGTGGTGAGCTGGCAACTCCTCCAACAATGATCTTCAATGACATAAAATGTTGAACATACTCCCCCAATAAAATATTATGCAACAGAGTATTTACTGCAAGACATTTATACCTCCAGGATGGCCCTTAGCATGCTGGTAGTGACGCCCTCTCCCTCCCGCTTCACCAGGCAGCTGCTGATAGGCTTAAGCGAGCTCTGGATGAGGCTCATCCCCTTCGCACGTTCAGCCTCTTTACAGACCAACACACTCTCACCTGATTATTAAACACACAGATTATTACATCACTGGAAAAAATATTTATTTAACATAACACGGTGTGCAAAGTATGTCATACACACTGTCATACATTTTAGGTTTGTATTCACCACACACAGTATCCTTCCAGTATTTTAACCTTAAGTTAGGAAGACAACGGATTCAGAATGGCAAAATGAGTCAGTGACAATCAAATTGATTCATTCATTCATTTTCAACCGATTTTCCGTGGCCGGGTCGCGGGGGCAGCAGTCTTAAGAGAGAAACCCAGACTTCCCTCTCCCCAGACACTTACTCCAGCTCCTCCGGGGGGGGATCCCGAGGTGTTCCCAGGCCAGCCAAGAGACATATTCCCTCCAGCATGTCCTGGGTCTTCCCTGAGGCCTCCTTCCGGTGCGACATGCCTGAAACACCTCCCTTGGTAGGCGTCCAGGAGGCATCCGAAACAGATGCCCAAGCCACCTCAGCTGACTTCTCTCGATGTGGAGGAACAGTGGCTCTACTCTGAGCTCCTCCTTGGTGACAGAGCTCCTCACCTTATCTATAAGGGTGCGCCCTGCCACCCTGTGAAGGAAACTCATTTCGGCCGCTTGTATCCGAGATCTTGTCCTTTCGGTCATGACCCAAAGCTCATAACCATAGATGAAAGTAGGAACGTAGATTGACCGGTAAATCAAGAGCTTTGACTTTCAGCTCAGCTCCTTCTTTACCACAATGGACCGATACATTGATTGCATTGCTGCTGCACCAATCCGCCTGTCAATCTCACATACCATCCTTCTCTCACTCGTGAACAAAACTCTAAAATACTTGAAATCCTCCACCTGGGGTAAGGACTTTCCTCCAACCTTGAGATGGCAAACCACCTTTTTCCAGTGGAGCACTATGGCCTCGGATTGGAGGTGCTGCTTCTTATCCCAGCCGCATCACACTCGGCAACAAATCACCCCAATATTCAAATATTTAGTGTTTACAGAAGCAGAGGGCAGATAAGATGGAAGTAGCAAGATATTACATATATGACAAGTGTAAAGAACCAACAAAAATATCCACTAATGCATGCTTTTTTTTCTCAAATATTTTAGATTAAATTATGGGATTGTTTATGGGAATCATGTAATTCATGACTAATTGTGGAAAAAAAAGTTGAAATGAGTGACAGGTTTAGCATTTTACAACATATAAGGCTCATTTGAAATTATTGTTTTTATATATTTTATTATTGAAATTATTCATTTTAATTGTTATTTGTTATATTTATATATTAATTTATTCCTTAAAAGCTTATGCCAGAGCAAAACCTCTTTTTGTATTTAAAATATTTATTATAAGTGTTACTAAAAGCATGAAATAAAAATTTCTCAACAAGACACGAACAGTCATTTGGAGCTGAGTTTACTGGTATTTTACGCAATTATGTAACATCCAAAGAACTGATCTTAACTCATCTCCTTTGTTGCTTGCCACAGCTGCGATAATTGAATGCAGTGTAGAAAGGAACAGAATATTCTTCACTTGTGTTTATTTCATTGGAGTGTCAAACAAAGTTGTTATTTTTTTCTAACATATCAATTACCAAGCCATATGACTTTTAAGTTGCACTGCCCTGGGAAGATTGTATTAGCTTTAAAGCAAATGAGCCCTTGTATTCGTATTTCTTTAGTTTGTGCATTGTCAATATATCAACCGCAGAAAAATTCCACTCCATCACTGCTTATATAAGATCAAACTCTCATGTTAATTCACACAGTTTAATATGTTTTTATCAGTTTTACATCTGGCCCAAAAGTAGCCATAACATGCTTTCAAAACTGCGGCACTCACCCATAGTGTCCACGCCTTTACGGCCTGCCCGTCCCACCATCTGTTTATAGGTCAGGATGTCCAACAAATGACCATTAAAAACAGGAGTTCTGATAATCACACGTCGAGCGGGCAGATTTACACCAGAAGACAAGGTGGATGTGGCAGCTAACACCCTAATGTAGCCTTGACGGAAAGCACCTTCAAGAATATCCCGCTCATCGAACGTCAAACCTGGAACGAGATTTCCAAAAAATAATTTAATAATTTAAATATTGGATAATTGTTTTCAACAGTTAATGAATGTTTATAAGAAATAAATTACTCCAAAATCGAGAATTTAACAACAAAACACATGTACCTGCATGATGGAAGGCAACACCCCAAGGAACAGTCCTCTGAAGCACATGGTCCAAGCCTGCGGGTGTACGTTTCAGCTGAGCTAATACATCTAGAAGACCTTCCTGATTCAGAGATATGCTCTGCACTCCAGAGCCTGACTGCATTTCTGTAAGAGCAAGTAATGTTTTAGAGATGGATTGTAAAAATGTTGAAATAATTGGTTAACACTTTAGTTTAGGTTACAATTCATGTTATAAACTACTGGCCTATTACCTGTTCATTAGTAGTTATAAAGATAAAGCTTGATCTTTTTCTGCATCCCTAATCCTACCCAAAACCTAAGCCCAACTTCTACCTTATTAATTATTAACAAACAGCTAATTAGTAGTTTATTAAGCTAGTTGTGTTAGTTAATGTTTTATTAATACCATGAATTGTGACCTAAAGTATTACCAATAGATGTAAAGTTAAACCTTTGTGATGAAGATTGTAAAACTCTCTTCCAATGCTATCTGCTAGTTTCTCACACCAGTTCTTTGAAGGGCAAAACAGCAGTGCAGAGTGTCCGTCCTGCACAGTCTCGAAGCAGAGGCTGACAATGTGATCATCGTCTCCCTAATGGGTGTTTGATATGTAAACATTAGCAAGTTCAGTTTGTCATGGGAAACAAAAAAACTTGATTTTATTTCCTGAGGCCGACAAATATGTCTCTGACCTTAACGGGAAGAGCTGGGGTGAACGGTCTGACCAAATTCAGTGATCCGTCATAGATATTTGTGCCAATCTTGACCCACTCCATCAGTGGCACCGGGCGATAGTTCGTACTATACAGTTCAGCACTCAACCAGCGGGCAAGAAGATCCAAGTTTGGCAGCGTGGCACTCATACCAATAATCTGCACACCAGTAGAGCTACTTTGACCTGAGTTTCTTTAAATGTAAAAGATGTTAACTTCCACCATGCATAAAAACCATTTTTGATTTAAAAATGACATTATAACATACCTTGTTGCATTTTTTTGGCCAATGTATTGGATTTTAGTCAGCAACAGCTCTAACAGATATCCACGACCAGAGTCCCCAACCATGTGCAGCTCATCAACTACAATAGTTCCTGTAGTTTGAGAGAATTTAGCTTTCTAAAAGTACCAGACACAACATTATAAGAGGCCAATAAAATGTTGTAATTTTTACCAAGTAAATCCAGTTTATCTTCTTCAATGAGTCTGTTGACGAGTCCGTTCGCTTTCTCTATTGTGCAAACAGCGACATCCAGAGCTGAAAACCCACCAGCTGCTGAAGTGCTCCCCATATAGCCCTCCACCCTGATCCCTGCCTCCTGAAATACATTCTGAGTAAAAATAGTAAGTATAATATATATTAGTAAAATTCCAAGATGTAGAATGACAGGTGTTTTACCATAAACACAAAAATGTACCTTAAATATCTTAAAATAAAAAAATTAATTAAAATAAAATATTTATGTATAATTGTAAAATAACCAACCTGTAGATAAAACATCTTCTCTCTTGCCACAGACACGAAAGGAAGAATGAACATGGCTTTCTGTCTTGTTTCCAGCACTCTCTTCAAGATCAGCAACTCAGATACCAATGTTTTTCCTGCACTGGTTGGAGCTAAAAGAGAAAACGTTACCTTTAAAGGGGACCTATTATGCAAAAATCACTTTTATAAACACATTTGTGTGGCAACCGTATGCGAATATATCCAAATTAAAAATTAGTTAATTCTATTTTATAAACACACTTCCTAAAAACAGTCAGTAGAAACACTTTGATTAACATTCTCCCTTTGTAAATGTCATCAGTGGTAAAAAGCCCTGCCCATTTTTACCAGCAGCTAGAAGCCAAGCAGGGCTGTGCCCGGACAGTACCTGGTTGGGAGACCACATGGGAATACTAGGTTGCTGCTGGAAATGGTGTTAGTGAGGCTCAACCCGCGGGCTGTGTGGGTCCTAACGCCCCAGTATAGCGGGACTCTACTGCTAAGAGAGCACCGTCTTTCAGATGAGACATTAAACTGAGGTACTGACTCTCTGTGGTCATTAAAAATCCCAGGATGTCCTTCGAAAAAGAGTAGGGGTTTAACCCCGGCATCCTGGCCAAATTTGCCCACTGGCCTCTGTCCATCATTGCCTCCTAACCAACCCCATTTCATAGCTGGCTTCATCACTCTGTCTCCTCTCCACCAATCAGCTGGCGTGTGGTGTGTAGTCTGGCACAATATGGCTGCCGTTGCATCATCCAGGTGGATGCTGCACACTGGTGGTGGATAAGGAGATTCCCTCCATTGTGTAAAGCGTTTTGAGTGTCCAGAAAAGCGCTATATAAATATAAGGAATTATTATTATTTATGTCAATCTCTCTCTCATTAGCATAGACAGCACTGAGCGAATAGCAGCCATCTGCCATTAAAGTTTTCACACCATACCTGGTGAAGATAATGTCAGAAACTAATGGGATTATAAATATGGAGTTTTGAGATGCATAAATGAACACCATAGTCTGCATAGACTATATTCTTCTGAGACGCTTCTTATATTTAGGGACATCAGAGACGTATTTTACATCTTGTAAATAGGGGCATAATAAGTTCCCTTTAAACTTTTTGATCAAATTAAGTAATTACACATATTCTAGAAACATACTGTGTAATGAGAAAATACTGTTTGACCTGTTTCCCAGACAAGATTAGGGATGAACAAAATATTTGTGGTCAATAAGAAGACAACTTTTTTTACCAGAATATACCAGGTTCTGTCCTTCCAACACTTTGCCCAGAGTCAGACACTCAGCCTGCCACTCAAACATCCTGTGAACACCAAGACTCTGGTACTTCTCCAGAACAGGCTTAGGGAGACCCCAGCTGGAGAGCAAAAGCTTGTCTAACTGATCAGCAGGACGTCCCATGTGAATGCTTTGTGCTATTCAGGACAATAAAAAGAAACAATAAATATTTCAACAAAAAACCTGATTTATACTGCTTTAAAGTCAAAATTCATTTAAGAGTTTTGTTTTAAAAGTAAATACAGACAAATTACATAATATCTGCAAATTTGAAAGATTTCTGAAAGACTTGTGATATTGAATGATGAGTATAAAATAAATATTTTAATCTTCAATAATTTATGAACTTAAATAAGTGAATTAACAGATATAAGTGAATAAACAAGACTTCACCTATATATACAGATGTTAACACTTCAATATGTTCCCTTTGCCGCCATGCTCGCTGTGGCTGCGGTGGCAGTGAATGCACCTACACCTTTTGACCACTGGGAGGTGCTTTAACCATAGACTTCGTCAGCTAAAACATCAACACGCAATTTTCAGTTTTGCCTTTTCACAATACTAGACAGGATGGTACTGTATGTTTACCTTATGCAAAGGTACTGTATGTAATGTGATGTGTTCAATTTAAATATAATTTTGTTTGGTTGTTATGGCTTCCTTAGTAATAAACATGCTTTTACACTATTCTGTATGTTTTAGAAAAGATGTCTACAATACATGGTGAGAAGCATAGCCATAGACTGCAAATATTTAGCAAATATAAGAGTTAAGTTCTTTAGCCTTTTTAGTGCCCTATTAAATTGCATTGAGGTACAAAGAGCGTTTGATTTCTTAGTCCTTTAGTTTTATTTAGAATATTACAAAAACTCAAAATATGCAAACAAATAAATAAATAAAACACATATTGTAACGGCATTCGTTAAAACAACACAGGAAAAGACGTGTTATATAAAAGCTAATCAAATGTCTTATTTTGAACAAATAAATGTTTTCATAAAAGAAAAGGGCTTTGTTACTCACGCAGCGTACACGGTGTAACGTTTTTATAGTTTGATCATTCAGAATATTTAAAAATAAATAAAATATTCCAATCGATTTAGATGAGAACAGCGATAATCCAAAATACTCAAGCTCAGACAAATTGTTTTCCAAAGTCTGCTATTGATCTACAAAAACAACCCTGGAGTTTTCAAACTAGGCTAAATACTGCAGAGTTTTCAAGTGTAGAATTTTTACATTAACTTTTCATATTGTCAAAGTATGACAATATACTGAATAGGCTATATATGTCTTTGAAGCTTTTGAAAATATATGGTGGGATTTAGGAAGTCACCTAAATTAATTTTAACCAAATACTTTGTTCCCCTTAAAGGTATATCATCTGTTTTTAAACGAAAAATTTAGATAAAAAACTGTGGAATTTTTGATGCACTAATAACCCCGTGGTCTGAGCACTGACACAGAGCACGCTATATATACATATACCCACAATCACATTATTTTAAAAAATCCATTCAAAATTAGCTCAGCTTTGAAAGTCAAATAAAAGTTATTCTTATTTAATTCTGCAAGATTTATGTCTCTACTGTAAAAGTCTGTTCACCCAATTCTTAAGACACGTAAAAGCTTTTGTAAAGAGCTAAAAACCAAATCCATATAGATTTTGTCATGGGAGCTCAAGCATCCTTGCTTAATGCTTGAGAACAATTGAGGTTCATTACTGTGTGCCATTAACACACAGGGTTAAGCATCCATGTCCAAAGTTTGATTGTTTTCAACATCAGTTTTGGGTGAACAGAAATCTCTTAGATTTGATTAAAGATATCTTGAACTAAATTTTGGAATGACATAAGGATGAATAAATGACAGAATTTTAATGTTGGGGTGAACTAATTCTTCTAGTCACTTCTTCAAATGGTGATCAAATAGCGACATCTGCCATGCAACAGTGGAAAAGTTTACCTATACCTGCATCTGGTAGTGTAGCATCACCGAGGACGGTAAGATCCACTCCAGGCGGAGGGGTTAACACAGACACTGACAGGTTTTTCACAGATCTCTTCTGCAGCTGCAACACTGACCGCTCTTTAGCAGCAGCCATATGTGTCGGACTGAACAGAATGTAATCCTTGGAGTCATTTGGGCAGGTGACTTCTCTGAAATTTAACTTCTGCTTGCTCTTTGATACTTTAGATGTTTTTTTCATTGAGTTCAAGACCTTTTGAGGGGAAGAATAATCTCTGTTCTCTTTTAAATCAAGGGTCCGTCCAACCACTTCAATCTTTTTGGTTTCGCTGAACAAAAGTTTTTGGGCCAAATCCTTCCAATTATCCTCTTTTTTGGCTTGTGTTCTGGTTCTTTTGCACTCTGATGGACTTGAAGGGCTGATATTTTCTGAATTTTGTTCTTTTTCAATGTCAGCATTTTTTGGAAAGACACAGTTTTTCTTTAATGGTGCTGGTTCAGTTTGCTGAATCTTTTCATTTTTCTTGAATTTCAAGACTTCTGGACCAAGTTCATCAATGGTTTGTAAGATTTCCTCATCCATAGCCAGAGTGGAGTCTCCTGGCATCCACTGCTTATTCTGGATTTGCTTAAAAAACATTTATTTTTAGTGTAACAAGGTTTACCAGTGGCTTAAAATGATATAAAATACATTTTAAAAACATACTTTTGGTGCATTACATCTTCTGTTCTCTAATACATCTTCCTGACACATGAGACTTGATTGTCTTTGTCCTGGTTTCTCATCTGCAAGACTTAAGCTGTAAAAATGAAAAAATAATTGGTTACAACTACACTATTTTCATTTCAGTTCAGACATAAAACAAAGAGGAAAATGCAAGAAAAAGAACCTGAGGTAACACTGTAAAAACCCAATACATTAAATGTGTGTGTGTGTGTGTGTTTGTGTATACATGTATTTATATATTTAGTTTTTTAGTGCAATAGTAAAAATGACCCTCCACATCAAAAGCTACTAGTCAGCACATGATTCAGCAAACATTTGAGAAACAAATCGCTTATAAACCAACACCCTATGCACCTGAACAGTGCAGTGGCATACTTTTATCCAAAGAAGAGAAAGATATTCAAAGATGCCTTTTCAACTTGTAAAGAAATCTGTTTTGTAGACTAATTAAGACAGCATGTCAATGATTTATTTTAATTATTTAGCCTGACATTTTAACTGTTCCAAAATACTTTAAATGCTTCTCAAAAACTAATATCTTGTGTTCAATAGGAAAAAAAGTTGTTGTTTTTTTTTACCAAGAAGAACATATTTGGGAGCCGTAATCACAATACCATCATAACATGTTATTTTTATCCAAGGTTTTCATACAGTCAGAATCTTATACTGGTCCATGCCTAATATTTATATATTATAGTTAGGATGACATCTAAATATACTGTAAAATGTTAAATGAAAGGTTCATTCTAATTTCTAATGATAACTCAATTAATAAGCCCAAATTTTGCTAACATTAAAAGTTAAGCCCAACAACAAACCAAGCAATATTTTAAAGACAGAAACTGTCTATAAATAGTAATATAATTGTGAACATAAATGTACAGTTTTTGAAAATCAGTGAAAATCTTTTAGAGTTAATATATTATTGCTATTAAGCAGATTTAAAGATCATTGTTCTCACTTGGACTTCACTAAAGCTCCATGTCAACCAAGTTTGTAAATATGACCATTGGTTAAGAATTAACAGTGAAGCATTAAAGCTCAACTAGAGCTTGTAAACATAACTATGGCAACGTAAACAATCAAGAGAGGCACAACAGCGTTTCAGACCGCTGACACATCTTACCCCCTTGTCTTCACAATACGATGTTGTCCCAAATAAATCTTTCTTGTCGTTGAAGTAGTCATCATCACACTAAGACTTTCGATTAAACTTTTCCCAGACAATGCTTGAGTAAGAATAAAAACAGCACAATAAAATGTTTTAAGGTAGCTACCTCTCGTCGCTGCGCGTCAATAAAGTCATGTTAAAAGATATTAACGTTACTGATACTGAGCTGACATTTCAGAATAAAGCTATTTACATTGCACGATCGCAAACCCAGTGAATAGTCTTACATTTCATTCATGTAGCGTTTGTTTGTTTAAATGCATATTTACAAGCAGTTCAAGGAACTCAGACTGGGTTAAAAGAAAACAAAAAAACAAAAATCAAAGAGCCCGCGGTGTTTGCATACAGTGGTCCCGGGGAAACAATTTTGAAGGTTCCTCTTCAGTCACATTACAAACTATGTAATACTATAACATTATTCCGTGTTATAACTTTTAAAATTGTTTAAAGGACAGTGAAATATTCAGCTTTTGTTTTTTATATTAGTTTATAGATTGCTGTAAAAGACCGTGATTAAGTAGCTGATATATTGTGTTTGAATATTGTGTTTTATTGTGCTTTTGGACTCATAATATTTTATTTTCACCGTATAAAATGGGTTTGTATCACTATAATAGAAAAGTCATTCTATACAGATCAATGGTTTTATACAAGAAGCTATAAAGATTGCTTTTAGGATTATATGTGGTTCATGCTGGAAAAATATTAAAGAAAAAAACTCTTATGGTTTAATAGTTTAAAATCGTTTTTTTTTTTTTTTTGCGATTCGAAAGATTCGATTTTCTGACTCAAAATCCCCGCCGATCTAGGCTTTACCCGCCAGTGACATGACTCGCTCGGCAACACCAAAGAGCATGGATCATTCTAAGCTCTTTGGCAACACTGACACCTACAGTATTCAAACTTTAAACTATACAGTCATTTATAATAACTTTAAAATTATATAATATAAAAATTTATATAATATAAAATTTTATATAATATAATATAATATAATATAATATAATATAATATAATATAATATAATATAATATAATATAATATAATATAATATAATATAATATAATATAATATAATATCGACACCTATCCACTCTACACAGATCGCCGCAAATCATTTATAATCATGTACGGGAGGTGGCGCTGTGCTCTTTTAAAAAGAAGAGCGAAAACCAACGAGGAAGAACGAGAACAATTACAGAAAGTATTTAAGAACATGACATTAAAGCACATATTGAGTCTGTCTGGAGCAAGTTCAACAGTTAATGCAGTTATACAGTTTCTGAAAACAACACAGCTAGCAAACAGGATTTAGAAAGTTTTTTTTAATATACAGATTATTAATAATAATAAAAAAAAAAAAAAAAAAATATATATATATATATATATATATATATATATATATATATATATATATATATATATATATATATATATATATATATATATATATATATATATATATATACACACACACACACACACACACATCCCAAATGATTACATCTCAGTCCAGAAGGTGGCGGTAATGCACTAAGTTTGCTAGCTGCCAACAAAATACCACAGAAGAAGCAGAACGAGGAAGAAATGCATTCTTCTTGTTTTGAAATTCAAGGTATGATTGTTGCAAATTTTTCCCTGTTGTTTTGGGATTCTTTAGTATAACCTGTATTTACATATTGTCTTAAGTAAAAACGTATAAAGTAATTATTCATCGGCATCCTTCGAGAAGCATAATGGTTTTAGGGTCAGTTTTTATAAACCTTGGCAGTAATGAGCAGCACACGGGCTCTGGTGAGTTGCTCAATACTTTCTCTGCAAGACTCCTGTTTTGTATATCCATGCTGCAAAGAC